>NC_079168.1:13634089-13709089 GCF_947568905.1 Ostrea edulis
CCCCACCCGTTTACCTGATCAAGATATAGGGCTCATGGCGAGTGTGACCGGTCGACAGGGGATGCTTACTCGTCCTAGGCACCGGATCCCACCTCTGGTATATCCAGGGGTCCGTGTTTGCCCAACTCTCTATTTGTATCATTTTCGCAAGCCAAATGTCCGATTCGCTTACTCTCATCTCCCCCTTGGCGGATTTAGTTGCGACTGAATTGCCATCTAACGGATCGAGCGAGTTATTGTTCTTGACGAAAAGAAAATTAAACCAATCAGATAACGCATTTTAATTTCTGTTACATGTGTATGTTTTTACAAAATGGAGTTGACAGATAAAAACAATAAAATTGTTTAATTTTTTTTATTTAGGTGGGCATACTTGCTGGACGCCTTTGCCACCTTTGTGTTTAAGTCGTAAATCACGTATCAAAACAATTCATTCAGATTTCAGCGTTTCTATTTTCGTTTTGATATTGTTCTTAATTCTGCTGAATTTGTTCAGTTTATTCCAGCACATACCGTCTTTTGTCGTCATTTGGGTGAGGTACATGATCGATTATCTCTAGAAGTTGATCGTAAACCCCAAAACTTTCTTCGAACCCCCCCCCCCGTCTTTGTTTTTTAGACAAAATGTCATGGCAAAGGCGACAACACGGGCTAGACATTGAGGCCGCCATTACTCAAACCAAACTGTATGTATGGCGCGATTTGATTGGATGCCTTGGGAAGCCTAAGCGCGATATTTAGAAATGCGACTAAATCCATCAGGGGGAGATGAGAGTAAGCGAATCGGACACTTGGCTTGCGAAGATGCATTTGTATTGCTTATAAGAGTTATGAGATTGATCACTGTTCGTTATTTTCACCTTTCCCGGTGGCAGATTATGAGGAGGCCATAAACCCCCTCCCTTTTTCGCCAAAAAATTGCGAGTAAAACTCATGGCTGAGTGCTTTGGTTGATTTTCACATGCCTCCTTCGAGAATCCTTGATCCGCCACTGAGTCCTGTGTGTGTTTCTCCTAGCTTTTAGTTTTCCAACGATCATACTGATCCCAAAATAAATTTCCGTTCTCCTCAGTTTTATCTCATTCTATCTTTACCTCTTTTGTCACAGAATCTGTTAAAATTCTGGGTTTATCCACTACACTTACTCTCACTGGACGACATACTGCACATTTACCGTCTATGCGCATGCGTCTGAAGACCGAAAGGTGGAGACTCAATGTTTGTTGTATGGGCCATCAAAAAGTATTAATTTTTGCGTTGAAACGATAATTTTCAACTGGCCCCAATATCATAAACTGAGAATAGACTTAAGTCAAAGTTTTGATAAGTCATGATATCTTAAGATTCGTCTAGCACAGATGTTTAAAAAACTGCAGGTGTATAAAAAAAATCAAATGCAAACATCTACTGAAAATCTTATTTGTTTATGAAAATTATTTCAAAAGTTAGTTGGATTTGAGACTTAAGAATATTCTCAGCTTATGGTCTTGAGGCTGGTTTCCCACAAAGTCATGCTAACCACGCACTCTGTAGACAGGACCATTCCCTCGACAAGTTTCCTATAAGACGTCAGATTCCGACCGTAAGCCTCGGACTTCGAGGTATCCAGCTCTGGATCGTCTTTAACAAAATTCTAATACGCCCTTTCTAATCGCTTGGTCTTCTGTAAAGTTGATTCTATGTACTATACACCTGCCGTGTCCGTCCAAATTGAATTTGATATCTACCCGTGCACGAAAGCTAACAACTTGCCTACAAATAGTAAATAAAGAACTTAAAACATTCCGAAGAACTTTTAAAGCACTTAATACAATTTAGCTACTGAAATACCAACACAACTTGCTTACCCGCCAGGGATATACATATGTCCGCCTAACACTATCCTTCATTATCTAATGGCTATTCGATCTATCCCAGTCCTGAATCTAACAAGACATATACGCCAACTTTAAAACGTAATCGTGGCTCCAGATGCCGTACCGGATTAAATCTGACAAACTAACGACCATTTGTGTTGTTTACCATTCCTAGAGACATGCATTCTCTATCGTGGACTTGATTGGACATTTTCATCATGTCTATTTACTATTCCTAGATACAATGATTAGCTATCGTGGACATGATTAGTCACTTTTATCTAGTTATTTACCATTCCTAGAGACACGATTGGTTACTTTTTTTTGTTTACTATTCCTAGAGACACTATTGGTCACTTTTATCTTGTTTACTATTCCTAGAGACATGGATTTTATATCGTGGGCATGATTTTGGCGTATCATCAATAGTACGAGATGCCTACAGTAAATATAGTGACGCAGAGTTTGGTTCAAAAAGCAGTGAAAAAGAAATCTCCAATGTTCAAAGACACGTAAAATTAATTAGCATTGCTGGGAAAAAGGCCGGGGTAAGTACAGTGTGCCTTTTGCCTTGAAATGTGCTAAATGGCGTTTGTATGTAATGCATAAGAATTTTTTGGAAGGTTTTAAAGTAGATTAACGAAGGCCTAGAGTTAAATACTAATATCCTTCAAATGATTTTATCTAAGATAATAGAACAATTTATTTAATGGTCTATTTTATTTGTGCATTTCATGATCTGTTTAATTTGTGTATTTCATGATCTGTTTAATATGTGAATTTCATGATCTGTTTAATTTGTGTATTTCATGATCTGTTTAATATGTGAATTTCATGATCTGTTTAATTTGTGCATTTCATGATCTGTTTGATTTGTGTATTTCATGATCTGTTTAATATGTGAATTTCATGATCTGTTTAATTTGTGTATTTCATGATCTGTTTAATATGTGAATTTCATGATCTGTTTAATTTGTGCATTTCATGATCTGTTTGATTTGTGTATTTCATGATCTGTTTAATATGTGAATTTCATGATCTGTTTAATTTGTGTATTTCATGATCTGTTTAATTTGCGTATTTCATGATCTGTTTGTGTTTTTATGATCAGTTCGATATAACTGATCTTGTTTGGTAATGTTTCTCTTTCTACATATTATTTGGGTTTTAGACATCATGGATAACATAATGCAATAAAGGTTGGTTATCTAACGTACATTTAAACTCTTCAAGGCGCCGACAGACATGATACAGTGGGACTGTACAATTAACCCACGAGACAAGGTCCATTTTTTGCTGGAGTTTGAGGAACACGTGTCCAACAAAGAAGTGACTTTCTTCAGTCACTCAATCGATTTAAGTAGGTTTGATTTATGCTCAAAACTTCTTTGCTTTAACGGTTCATATGATATATTTAAGGAAGCTTGAATTCTATTATTGAAAATACATCAAGGCAAGGACGGTAATGAGATATAGCTTTCTTGTTGATATACTAGGCATATTGTCAATGCTTATATTTACACACGCATATTTTCTTATCCTGCCATCACATTGTTAGATATAAACGGAAAACTTTATTCTAAATTCAAATCTCAGTGACAGTTACAAACAATGAACCCAAATAATGGACCCAAATTACAATACTAAGTCGATAGAAATTGTGAATATGTTTTGTATCGAATACAGAAATGCCGATTCCTGTGATAATATTGGCCTGTGAAGGGGATATCTCTACCATTAGACACATAGCTGGAGCCCTAGAACGTTACATCCCCGTCATCATCATCAAGGGATCGGGGAAAGCTGCCGACCTTATTCTGGATTTCCTGGAAGAGTTCGTTAATATATACCGTGATTTCAATAATTTGAAGAAGAAAAAAAAAAGAATTTGGATATAAAATAAAATCCATGCACATGTACATTATGGCTATATCTATTTCAGCAACGACAATCTGATGTTAAAGGCAAGCGTTTTGTTTGGGGTTCGTTTTGACAATGAAAGCTTCAACAAACTTCAGGCAAATTTGACGAGCATCAAAAACAGAAAAGATTTGGTACATTGACATAATACTTCATTTCACAGAATCTCATTACTAAAATTTACTTTGTTATATCTGTGAATAATTTTTACTATATATGCAACAAAAGATTGTATTCTAATAAGTGCATGTACCTCCAGAAACAGATTGTGACTGTATACTATTTGTTATTTTGATTTTTTCATACAAATGTTTAATTAATGCACTCGTACCAATGTAGGCAAGGAAAAGAAACCAAAAAATATTATCATCAATGTTGCCAGTCAGTATCATTATTATACTTCATGTAAAATACTCGAATCTGATTAGCCGAGAAGCATTTCAAAAAGCAAAATATTTCCCTCTAAGAATAGAAAGCACACGCTCCAGGTTGATAGTATCTAGCAACGGGTAACATTACTTGACAACGGGTGGTATCATAAAATTTATCACATGCGTTAAATTTATACGCGTTCTGTTCGCCGTATATTGTTAGACGGCGTCATTTGAGTGTTTGTAATAAACGCAAATACCTGCATTGGTATACAAAACATCGCATGATAGTGATTAATGAACAGTTTTTCTGCTTTGTTGTTTATATAACATTCGGTATGATATAACAAATATTGTATACGCCTCGGTTGACAATGATTTTCTCTTGGGTTACCCTCAACTACATGCAATATTTATATGATATTCTAGAAAAAACCCAACCCATTTCATTTAGCTTTATTGTACTTACAGGTAGCCTTCTTCGATGTAGATAACGATGATCCATTGGTACTTCCAAACATTGTTGGTGAATCTATTGTCAGGAGTTGGGCAATTGTAAAAAAAGCGGATCAAAAACAGGAAGAGGAGATGAAAGGTAACTCATCTATAAACAGCACATAAAAACAACCCTGGCTTTCCACACAGACTGTCAAAAATGCATTTTCAGTATCTCCCCTCCCCCCAACACATTGAATTAGATATCGTACCTTTGCTTTTGTCCGTTTTCATGTTTAATATTTTAATATGCCCTATAATTAATTGTAAAATTAATTTGGATTATTGTTTTGAGTCATTACTTTCTCCCTAACAAATCATCCATGGCGCAATTGATTGTTTGCAATATCTTGTCTATGTTTTAAGTAGATATTCCCGAAAATTAATTAGTTAATTCTTGGTTAGATTTTATAAAGAAACTTTCCGGTGTCTCTTACTATGATTCAGTGATTATTCGTAATTGAACTTACCTTGTGTGTTTTGGCTGACTCTCATAATGAATGGAACAGAAGTTATTCTAAACATAAGTACTGGAAATTGTACTTAATACCAACGTCACACGTTTACGTACGGCGTTTTCCTAAAGCCATGCCTTGTAGAACTTTACTATGAGAGGAGGTAAATGGACAAACCATGTATTCAAATTTTGTAATTTGTCCTAAAAAAACTAAGTTAAACAACCTGCAATTTTCTTTTAAAAATTGAACTAAGGTATAAAAATTATTGCCACATGCACATCTTTAATACATCTTATCATTCTCATTAGTATATGGAATGTTAACACTAGGACACCAGTTACACATATATCAGACTTTATTACATCAATTAATTGAATTATTCAAACTTTATTAGAAAATTACAAAATGGAGTTTTGTGACCTTTGATATCTTGCCAGGGCAGTAGTACTCTGGTTAACCAGTGTCATTTGTTTAATTAAATCTGTACTTCACACCTAAATCCTAATATAACCTCCTAAAACAAACCAGTTAGTGATTTATATGGGCCATGTCAGAATTTGTCTGTTAGTAGTGACAAATATAGCCCATGATATATACCTCGATAATACGCTACCTCACACCCAAAATTAATACACATTATACCTCGATAATACGCTACCTCACACCCAAAATTAATATATACCTCGATAATACGCTACCTCACACCCAAAATTAATATATACCTCGATAATACGCTACCTCACACCCAAAATTAATATATACCTCGATAATACGTTACCTCACACCCAAAATTAATATATACCTCGATAATACGCTACCTCACACCTAAAATCAATACACATTGATAAGGGCTACTAAGTATCAGTTCCGGCTTAACATGGCTGAAATATTGCCAAAACGGCGTAAAACTGAAATAAATCAATCAATCGAGATATTGCCAAAACGGCGTAAAACCGTAATCAATCAATCAATCAATCAACAATTATCAGTCACCTCTGCATTACCACACATGCCCATAGCCGTTCAATTTGCAATCAAAATACCCAAACATACAGTAAATACATTATTTACCCTTGGCAGTTTTAGCTTTAACATCTAGGATTTAACATTGAGAATATATGTTTCAATTTGTATGTTTCAGTAATGGAATATCAAGAAACTTCTTTAGAAGGATGTACTTCCGAAGATTCAAATCAAGAAAATTATGATGCAGCGCCGTCTGTGGTTAAGGTTAAAATTCTTCACGGAAATTCCGTAACACCCGAGCCAACAGAAGTGGATCGCGCATTGAGGCGGTATAAGGAGTCCAAGCCTTATGTTCTGAATCCAAAATACGCCTCTCCCACTTCATTACCTTTGTACTTCTACTTTGGGTATCAGTTGCTACAAGAATTAAGGATCTTGGACCAATGTGGCCACGTGAGTCCTACAGAAGATCAATTATAATTCAAACAATTGAAAATGTCAATCTTTAAACTCGAATTTTGAAACACACATTGTACGATAATTTTGAAAGTCGAAGTACATGTGTTTTTTGTCTTGTAAGTGTCAAATGAGAGTATCCCATGTCAGACGTGGTTTTAAATTGTTTGGCTGAAGACGCATGGAAACTTTCAATTTCGTAAGGATCTGTCAATTTATGGGTGACAAAATGTCAGTTTGGTTTTGATACCGGTAAAACTATCTGGGAATGTATTTTTCTGTCAATATCTCTTACCATTTTATGTGAATTTATTCATCAGGTACTTCTTTTTGAAGCTTTCAAATCAAACAGGTGTGACTATGTCAGGGTTTTACTGGACCATGGAGTGACATTTGAATTCCGCAACTTGTTGGAACTTTATGAGCAGGTAGTGTTACCATATTCAATGATATGAAATCTGAAAGCTTCACGATTTAAAGTTCAGCAATCTTCTAATCTTAATGAAGTTTTGAGCACAACCGCTTAATATGCTATAAATGTGTAGATGCCAGTTCAATACTTATTTTATTGGCCTAAATGTATTACTTACATATGCTTTTTCCTAAACGCTTTCTAGTTGAAATTCTGTATGTCAATTTACAACTATATTTCATGGGGGAAGGAGTTTTAAATCAAAAGCTGTAAACATGCTTGATGTTAGCATTTGTATTTAATGTAATATATTGTCAATATTTATACCTCTATACATGCCTTTCAATTTTCAATTTATAAGATATACAGAGAAACATTGCAGCATCCGGTAAATATTCTACTGGCATCCAGTAAATGTTCCACCAAGCCCATATCTATACTCTTCCCAAAAAAATATTAACTGCTGTGAAGTGGAAATTTCATACGCAATATACCACAACATATGTGAGAAATGGTGTAAATGAAATGTGTATTGTCACAAATTCCAGAGAATTCATATAACTTTTCAAAATCCACAGCATCAAAACGTACAATTTGTCAATACGTTACATCACCATTCCTTACAACAAATCAAAGATTAGGCTTTTTGTCATCATAGACATGTGCTTCTTCGATAAATATGGAACATGGAAATGACCAACAATCCAACTATTTCTTTGTTAAACAGAACTCTGATTTTACGCAAAAGTACATTGTAGCTGATATCAAAAAGATACTGGAGTTCCTCATCGTAGGGATCCGGATTAGAATAGGTCCTCAGTACCCCCTGCTTGTCGTAAGAGGCGACTAAATGGGGCGGTCCTTCAAATAAGACCGTATAAATTGAGGTCGCGAGTCACAATAGGTGTGACACGATAATGATCCCTTCCTGCTCAAAGGCTGTAAACGCCGATCATAGGTCTAAAGTTTGCAGCCGTTCACCGGCAATGGTGACGTCTCCATATGAGTGAAAAATTCTTGAGAGGGACATTAAACAATATACCATCAATCAAACAATCATCATGGGCAGTATCCACGTACTCGTTGGTGATTATGTGTTCAAATAGTATGTTGAAATTCCCATGGACCCGAATTTTGCTCCTCTATTAACTAACTTGTATTCATTTGGAAGCGGAACTTATTCAAAAGCTTCTATATCAGAAAATATATCTTGCTGTGACCTTCAATTCGACTTTTAGATACAGATCTGCTTCATATTTGGATATGTTATTGAACTTAGACGTTAATGGGAGTCTAACAATTCAGCTTTATCACAAACGGAATTACTTCAGCTTCTCTATTGTCAATTTGCCATGTTTATGCAGCAATGTATCATTGTCGTGTTTGTCTTTCAAATGATTCTGCGTATGATTCAAAACAGACTACTGCCAATAAGTTAATGTTACACGAGTTTCAACAGTATTGTTTTTAAGTCAATATTTCGCAAATTCTATGGTCATTGTATAAGGATCTAATTTGCAAATACAACCTCTCATTAGGTCGAAGGCTGTCTGATGTGTTTCATACCAATTATTAGACCATTCTTTACATACTGATTTGATTACGAATCATTTATCGTTAATTACACTTTTTCCACTTGACATTCGTCAATTTAGTTGATTAAAAAAAGCAAACTGCAGAACATAAATTCTTCGAAATATTTGGATCAACACAAACTTTTGGATAGGATAGGACTACTAATTTTCGATACAGGATATTGGATCGTATGTGCAATTTTAAAATCAATCCGAATAAATCAAGGGTAGACTTTAAATGCAAAAAGGTCAAGTTTAACGACACATACAACAAAGTAACTTTTTAAAAAATGAGGAAACTGAAAAGTAAATTTGTATACATTTGTATATAAAATGATGATTTACCATATGGAATGTAATCTATTCCCAGGTTTTCAAATACAGCGGAGGAAATTTATGTTAACAGTTGTGAAGGAGAAACTTCAAACTTACTGTGCGACTACATATGCCAGAAGTGGTGTTAATCAAATGTGGATTCTAAAAAATTCTAAAGAACTTTTAGTAAACTTGAAATCACAGAATTTTTCTCAAATCAATAGCATTAAAACCTATGACTTTTCAACACTATACACGACCATTCCTCACGATAAATTAAAGACTAGACTTTTTGACATCATAAACAGTTGCTTCTTCAACAAAAACGGAAAACGGAAATATTCATATCTAGTGATCAGTCATTCAAAAACTTACTTTGTTAAACACCACTCTGATTCCACGCACAAGTACTCTGAAGTTGAAATAAAAAATATGCTAAAGTTCCTCATTGACAATATCTTCGTGGTCTTTGGTGATCAGGTCTTCCAACAGTCTGTTGGAATTCCCATGGGCACGAATTGTGCTCCTTTGTTAGCTGACCTGTTTTTATATTCATATGAAGCAGAATTTATTCAAAAACTTCTACGTGAGAAGAAAAAATCTCTCGCTGTGACCTTCAATTCGACTTTTAGATATATCGATGACGTTTTGTCTATTAACAATGATAGCTTTCATTTATATGTCGATTTGATATATCCCTGTGAGCTGGAAATAAAGGACACCACAGAGTCGTCCACTTCTGCTTCATACTTAGATATTTTATTGAAAGTAGACATTAACGGCAAACTAACAACTCAACTGTATGACAAATGGGATGATTTCAGCTTCTCCAACGTCAACTTCCCACATTTATGTAGCAATATTCCATTATCACCTGCATATGGTGTTTATATATCTCAACTGATTCGATATGCAAGAGCTTGTTCTGGGTATAGTCAGTTTTTAAATCGAGGTAAGCTACTGACAAACAAGTTGATGGTACAGGGATTTCAACAGTCTCGATTGAAGTCAGCATTTCGCAAATTCTATGGTCGTTATAACGATCTAGTTCGTCAATACAACCTCGCATTGGGTCAAATGCTGTCTGACGTGTTTCATACCGATTGTTAAGCCGTTCTTGGCACACTGATTTTGACTGCGGATAACTCCGTTTACCTGATCAGGATATGGGGCTCATGGCGGGTGTGACCGGTCAACAGGGGATGCTTACTCCTCCTAGGCACCTGATCCCACCTCTGGTGTGTCCAGGGGTCCGTGTTTGCCCAACTATCTATTTTGTATTGCTTGTAGGAGTTATGAGATTAATCACTGTTCATTATCTTCATCTTGCATGTAGAGTTTAATAGTAATATATTTCAATTTTTGAACATCATAGAAAATTTACAGGCCCCTTATTTCTAAAATGAATTTTAATTTTGTACTTATTACAACCAAACTAGGCAAAAAATATATATCATTCAATGTTTCCATTTTTTGTTTGTATCAAGTGCCATATACCTCAATTTTAAGCACTCTAACCCTTAAGTTCCTCTGTATCTTTATGATTACCTTTCAAAGTATGAATTACTTTCAAATAACTTGGGGCGAACGTCTGCAACTTTTTTCTCAATTTTAATTCAATTTACATCATCGCTTGTGATTTTGAAATTCTAAAATGAATAAAACTATGAAGAATTTATCGTTTCTCTATTGGAGAGTTTAATTTCCAAGGACATGCATACTTGCTGTCAACATTACTAAATGAAAAGGTGAAGATAATGAGCAGTGATCAATATCATAATTCCTATAAAGAATACAAAACACACGGGCCCCTGGACATATATATCGTAAATTAGATCGCTATAACAACCATATCTCGCGAAATACTGGCGAGACTGTTAAATTGAACATCATTGCCTAATACAAGGACTATTAATTAAGGAACAACGAATATACATTTATAGTAACTCGATGTTGAACACAACACAGTGTATGTTAATGTCTCTTCATTTACAGACTGTTTCCTGTCATGGATGTCATTTTGAAAAAGATGATTGTTTGCACATACAGTGGCTATTAAAGGTGAGTGTAAATTGTTTTACAAAGGGCAACCTGTTTTTCACTCCACTCCACCCAGCTGAAGGTTGCTGCCTTGTCAGAAAGGTACATATGCAATAAAGACAAAAATGTTTTTCATTATTTATCATTACATCAACGTCCCATATTGTAATGCACACATACACGGATTGTTCTTCTGATTATAATTATGAAAAGTGAAGATAATGAACAGTGATCAATGAAAAGGTGAAGATAACGAACAGTGATCAATCTCATAACTCCTATAAGGAATACAAAATAGAGAGTTGGGCAAACACGGACCCCTGGATATACTAGAGATGTGATCAGGTGTCCAGAAGGAGTAGGGATCCCCTAACAACTCCCACGAAGAAAACAACATTACGAGTATGACAAATACGGATACCTGTGCACACAATGGGAGGGGTCAGATGTCTAGCAGGGGTAAACATCCCCTGTCGACCGGTCACACTCACCGAAAGTCCTATATCTTCATAAGATTAATGGAGTAATCCGTAGTAAAATAAGAGTGTAAAGAACGGCCTAACAATGGTTATAAATGTTATAAAACACACCAGATAGCATTGTACTTTATGATAAATTGTATTTGCAAATTAGATAATTGTTAACAGATGAAATATAGTCTATAATTTAATGTGAGGAATGGTGGTATAAAATTTTGAAAAGTCGCCGTGCATTTTGATGCTGTGGATTTTAGAAAAGGTTTTTTGATTTCAAAGAGGTATAGCGCATTTGCTGACGATACGGCCGACTCAGAAATCTAAATGGAAAACACCGGTTTCCAATAATAAGACTGGCCTGTTATATTTAAATATAAGGCCAAAGTTTATGGAGCGCCAAATTAACATAAACTCAAATAATTGAAGATATCTTCAATTATTTGAAGATATCATCAATTCAATTATTGCTCTCTTTAATTGAATTAATGCGCGCATTAAATCAATTATTGCTCTCATCAAATGAATTAATGCGCGCTTCAATTCAATTATTGCTCTCATCAATTGAATTAATGCGCGCATCAATTGAATAAATGAGAGCAATAATTGATTTAATGCGCGCATTTATTCAATTATTGCTCTCTTCAATTCAATTGATAAGAGTATCAATTGAATTAATGAGAGCAATAATAGATTTGATGCGCGCATTAATTCAATTATTGCTCTCATTTATTCAATTGATGCGCGCATTAATTCAATTGATGAGAGCAATAATTGAATTGAAGCGCGCATTCAATTGATGAGAGCATCAATTTCGTAGAAATATTGCTCGCAATAATTGATTTAGAGCTCGGTATAAATAATTTGATATCTCTTTAATTCAATTGAAGATATCTTTAATTATTTACAATGCTTTTGTATAAGGGATTAATGCGCGCATCAATTCTTTTAAAGAGAGCAACAATTCAATTAAAGGACACATCGCATGTTTTTAAACTTTTTAATTTTTTCAGCAAAATTAATTCATTTCATGCCTAAAACTACTTTACATATGTTTTAAATGAAACAGTTTGCGTAGTTTTCGAGTTTGAAAGCGATGAAATTCAAATCTTGCGATATGCATATTTTCTTCGATATTTTACGCGCCATTATCTGTGACGTCATATGCGACCTCGAGCGAGAAGATTTGAAAACAGTTGATAGCCATTTCATAAACAGATTAGATTTAATTGACAAACAAACAATTATCACATTAACAGCTTGTAGATAACACTGCATTAGGGTGTTTTGTGCCGTTTAAGGGTGTACTTGCTGTCAGTAGAGAGGATTTGGACTGTGTTTTTATCAATTTTCGAAGGAAGGTATGAGGGACAAGACGTGAATATTTTTCGTCGGCACAACGACTTTGCCATAAAAACCCCCAGTAAAATTTGTCCCTGTACTTTTTCTAACAAGCACTTGGACAAATACGTAGATAAACTGCGAGAAAGTGGTTCTATCGAAGCTACGCACTGTTACATATAGGCCTACGGCATATGCTTTCCGTTCTGCTCTCGAATTCAATACACACTCGCACCAACTGACCTTCACCTTGTAACAACATAGGCATAACTTTGCTAGCAGTGTCTACCAACTGGTAGTTTTAAAAAAGAAATTTAAAGATAAAAGATAATTGAACTTTCAATTATAAATTATAAAATATAATATTTCCCGACTTTGAATTGAATTATAATGCTTTCATTTTTTTAAGGAACGCGTACGTGTTTACAACAACAGCACGCCGCGCTCCCACTTCCTATGTAACAACGTGTTGATAACAAAAAATAATGATTAGGCCTAATAAAATTGCTTTAATAAAATAATTTAAAAGCATTGTGATTTTCACAATAAGTTTGATCATTATTATTATTTTTTCTTTTTCGAAATGCACCCGTGACAGTAGGCCTAGTTGTCAATGATACATAATCGTATCATAATTTAGGCCTATCTAACTTCTCCAAAAATAAATTTAATAATAATTGTACTGTTTATTTTAGAAAAGCAACAACGCTAATTACAGTTGTTTACAGAAATGGCATTACCAAATTGTGTTTAGACAGGGATCCGATGTAAACATTATTTACTCGCAAATTTATGCAGATTTCATACTCGCTTTTCTCGCTACATTTGGGTCGCTATTTGTATGCACTGGTGGCTAAAAGATATAAGACTCTGGAAATTTGTCAACATCGAAATAAATGTTATCCATGGTAAATAAATTAGGCCCCTAAACCCCGAGTTTTTAAAAATATCTAACACTACTTTTACAACAAGTTGATCGACGAAGGTCGCATATGACGTCACTGTACCACGTGACTACCTATCTAATTAACTAGGCTTTTTGAAATCGGGGCTTAGATTTAAGTCCGTATTGTGGCTAATTATCGCAATACTTCAGCGAACGAACTATTACAATTAATTTCTATTAGCATAAGGAAGACAAAATGCATATGATTCTGTATACTTTGAAAACACGAGATGTGTCCTTTAAAGAGAGCATTAATTCAATTATGGATATGTTGAATTGAAGATATCTTTAATTATATAGTTGCTCTCTCTAAAAGAATTATTGCTCTCTTCAAATGAATTAAAGATATCATTAATTCAATTGCAGAGAGCAATAATTGAATTAATGCGCGCATTAAATCAATTATTGCTCTCATCAAATGAATTAATGCGCGCATCAATTCAATTATTGCTCTCATCAATTGATTTAATGCGCGCATTATATCAATTATTGCTCTCTTCAATTGAATTGTAGCGCGCATCAATTCAATTGTTGATATCATTAATTCATTTGAAGAGATCATTAATTCAATTAAAGCGCGCATCAATTCAGCTGAAGAATTAATGATATCATCAATTCAATAAATGCGCGCAATAATTCAGAATTGAAGATATCATTAATTATTTGAAGAGATCTTTAATTAAATTGTTGCGCGCATCAAATGAATTAATGATATCTTCAAATAATTGAAGATATCTTCATTTATTTGAGTTTATGTTAATTTGGCGCTCCATAAACGATTTTGATGTTTCGTTAACCAAAATAAATAACTGCCGCAGTTTAGCATTACTGACATTTATACGAGTCGTTCTTTACTTAATAAACCATTTCCCTATTTGGAATGATGAACAGTACAATATTTTCATAGACCTGTGCATTCATATTACACAACAACCCTACATATTATGGCATTACTTAACTCACTGTTCTGACATGACTGCAGCGCTTTTAATAGATGTCATCAGTTCATTTGCCTTTGGTTGATAATTCGAGTGTTTATCTTTGCCTAAATATCATATGACAGTTGCTACATGAGTTTTTGTTTGTTTGTTTTTTTTGTTTTTTTTGAGAAGTCAAACTGTATAACAGTTATTTTCCTCCCTTGACTTATTTTTACTTATTACATGCTGTGCATTTGTGTCTTTTTTCTTGTAGTATTTGTTTAGCTTTTTGTCAGCCACATTATGGTTTGAAATTCGTGTGCACACAGGAACATGTTAGTGTAAACAAGCGGAACTACAATGATCTCGGAATGAATTCCCTTTCTTTAAGTCGTAACTTGCAAATATTAGAAGTTATGATGAAAATGACTAATATTTGTTATAATATATGTATCACATTTAACCCCCCCCCCCCTCAAGAAAACTACCCCAAAAAATGAAAAGCAAAAATATTGGACTTGAACTCGGGGAATGTATGGTTTAAGTGTAAGATTACCGAGCACCTAAACCACTAGGCCACCCAGGCTTGTAAGTTTAAAGGTTTAACTTTTGACAGGCTGCTAAATCTCAAGGTACATTTTGAAAACGATTTTTTCATATTTTATCCATTTTCAACAAGAGGGCCACCTTAAACCAAATTTCCTCAAACGGACTTATATACAGTCATAAGCAGGTAAAACAACTTCAGTGTTTCATTTCTGGTTTAAGGTGGCCTTTTGCAACAGTTTGCAATTTTTTATGCCCATTACGTTACATCTACTATATACTCTATATAATCACGGTGATGTTTATGCTTGTCAAATAAATATACTATCAACATATCGATATCTTTATTAAGTAATTTGGGTAAACACAAGTATAAACTGACATTATATAGCTGAATATTTGTAAAAAATTATATTCAAGAAAAAGGTATTTATGTAGGCGAAATTGCATACCAAGTGCGCTATACCTCTTTGCTAAAAGTTAAATGGAATTTTTTTTTTTAGAATTTACACCACTTCTTGCATACGTTGTGGCATAAAACGCCTGAAGTTTAGGGTGTTCTTCAGGTATAAAAATATCAGCTAAGTAGACATTTACTGGATCTTGCAATGGATCCCTTTGTTTGAAATGATTTGCTAATATAGTTACGATAACATATTCATCTGTCCTATTGACTGGGGTATCAAATGAATTTAAATCTGACATGTGATTTTGAAGAATTTTGTCTATTGAAATTGATCTTGGAATCTAAGTCGGATCCCAAATGTGGATTTAAACCCAAGTTCCTTTAAATACAGTTGTAACAATGAGTAGTGCAAAGACAATTTGCTTGCAAGCTTTGCCAGCTGTCATCTAATTCGTTAATCACTGCTGGTTTATAGTTGACACGCATTTTTGTTTCAATATCCCTCTAAAAGGTTTTATCTATCCTGACAAAATGCCTACTAAATTGAACAAAGAGGTCAAGATAACGGAAGCTGATCAATCTCATATTTTCTATAAAGAATTCTAAATTAAGATTTGGGCAAACATAAACCCCTGACACACCAAAGGTGGGATTAGATACTTAGAAAGAGTAAGCATCTTCTGTTGATCTGTCACACTCGCCATGAGCCCTATATCTAGATCAGGTGACCGGAGAAATCCATAGTCAAATTAGTATGTAAAGAACGGTCCAACAATTATATGAAACTTGTCTGACATTTGACCTAATGACAGGTTGTATTCATTAATAATATCGTTATAACGACCATAGAATTTGCGAAATACTGACTTTAAAGGGAAACTGTTGAAACCCCTGTAACAAAAACTTATTTGTCAAAATCCTGTCTCGATTTAAAAAGTGATCATACGCAGGACATGCTCTTTCGTATCGAATGAGTTTAGAGACATACATGTGCAGGTGATAATGGAATACTATTACATAATATGTGGAGTTGACGATGGAGAAGCTGAAGTCACCCCATTTGTCATAAAAGTTGAATTATAAGTTTGCTGTTCAAAACAATATCCAAGTATGAAGCAGTGGGAGACTCTGCATGTGTTTTATATTGAGTTCACTGGAATATATCGACATATGAATGAGTCACATTCAAGCATGACGTAAATATTTTACCTGAATTGTTGATATTGTTTTCAATTTTAATGTGTTTAGCAAATTGAAGAGGAGAAAGCGAAAATAGTGTTTGATCATGACAAATACAGATCCTTCAAAAGAAAGATACAGGAGAAAAATGAAAAAATACGACTCTACACCAGAATCATGAATGGAGAAATCCATGAAACGAAAATTTACGTGAAAAAACAAGAGGTTAATTTAGGAAAATTAACAAGAAAACAGAGGAGAAGAAGATTGCAAAAACTGATCAATTCCAAGGCTACAAGCCGAGACGACACAGAAAGTACCCTAAACCAATTAACTGAGGATAACGAAGACAGAGTGGCTAGGGCGGCCAGGGGACTGTGTAGGAAAATTTTGGGATATCGAGGTATGTTAACTAGTATGTTATAAATAAATGAATCACTTTTTTCAGAGTCTATACCTCCATGAAAATGTGACGATAACGAACAGTGATGAATATCAGAACTCCTACTGGAGTTTTGCGAAATGGGCTGACTTTATATACAGTCAGCGGCTGACTTTGACACGGACATATAATACGGAAACCCTTTCGTGACATATCTGTATCCATGAATAAGTGATGAACCGATGCAATGTACAAAAATGGTCAAGTTGTTCAAACATTATAGAGTTGTTCTGGTTCATTTCCATACTCGTACACTTTCTAAAACACTAAAGTCTATGTGACCTAATATCCCCATAAATATTTTAGGTCACCTGACCTAATGCAATTGGTCAGCATCCGTCGTCGTATGTTTTGATAATTGTCAGATAAATGAAAGAAGTTCAAGTGGTTTGAAACATAACAAGCCTACCGTAATAATATTGTAACATACAGCGCTCTGAACACGCACGCCGTTGCTTACTATATCGATAGAAAAGCTAGTTCACTAGTGAGGCCATAGAAAATCCCTACATACTGTCCGCTACACTTCCCCCCTTAGGGAAGCTTCGTCCCGAAGCTTAGATGGGTCTTCTCTGATTTTTGGCACCTCTTCAGCAAAAGCACCTGATGTTCACGACGACAACCACCGTCGTCCCAGCGAAATCAAGTGCGTACATGGACACCAAGTCCCACAGTTCCAAACATACTCTACCTGAAACAAGCCTCTGGACAACGAAACACCAGAGTCACAATATTGCCACCATTTTGTAACATGCAGCGGTTTGAACACGCTCGTCTTTGCTTAACGTGCATGATCAAGAGAAATCACTAAAAAATCTAGCTCAAGAGCGAGGCAGAAGTTCCCTATATATTGTCTAACAATTCGATATTACATATAGTTAACGATATCGTGCTTCCATACAATACCCAGGTTTAAATGTCCAAGTCAGCCGTTGACTGTGAAAGTCCGTCGTTCTCGCAAAAGTCCATAAGTAATACAAAATTAAGAGTTTTACAAACACGGACCCCTGGATATACCAGAGGTAGGATCAGGTGTCTAGGAGGAGTAAGTATCCCTTGTTGACCGGATCCATCTAATCTACAACCAGGTAACACAAAGATAGTTATTGTCGTCTAAGCCTGCTGCAATTAGTCCTAATGATGCTTGAGGTGTCTCGGTGATTAGTACGTTCGCTTAGTGACTGGGGCAGTAGGTTCAAGCCTTGCTTTTACCTTGGTCACGTCAATAGGTAGTGACTGTTACTTCGACTGACACTTTAAGGCCCTATCACGACAGGCGCTGGCACGATAATGAACCCTCACCTTTACGGTTCTGAGTAGGTCTATGTAGTGACACTTCACATACAGATGATGATGTGAATGGGAAAGGAAAAATCTCAAAGGGACATAAAAAAACCCCCAATGAAAGCAATCACCTCATGCAAGTTTTATGGACATATTTTAGAAATATGTGAAATTTATCAAATAAATTACCTCACTCATTTAACAGATAATTACGTATACATGTATTCCTTAATTTGTTCTATTATTTACATGTGGTTATATTTTGTTGGATTTACTCTAATCTACGCATACAGGAATATGGGTACACAAATCATTAGATTCGTATCATTATATTTGTACATAGTGATGCAAGAGAAAGAAAAAGATATCTCCGATCTCCTACTTTGGGCAATTTTCGCAAATCGGAGAGAGCTAGCTGAAATATGTTGGCTACGAACTGACGATCATCTACGTAAGTTTCCTGATGTTAAAACTTGTAAGGTGATGTAAACCTTAATGATTATCGATTTAAGTCGGCAGTTGTAAAATGTCACATACACTCACGTCAGATATATTTTTGCATGTAATTAAGTATTGGTTTATTGTTTTGGGTTTAACGCCGTTTTTGCAGCGTTTTTACCTGCAATGGTGTCGTTTCCATATGAGTGAAATACTCTCAACGGACGTTAAACAATATACAATCAATCAATACAATATTGCAGCAAAAGATCTTTTTATAATAACATATGTGAAGCGAAAACATATAATAATCTTGGTTCTGAGTGTACGAGATGACAGAACTAAAACCATTCATTTTTATAATTTCAGTGACGGGTCTTATTTGCTCTGCTGTTCTGAAGAAACTGTCACACAAAGCTAATAATGTTAAGGAACAAAATTTAGCTACTGATTTTAAAGAACATGCAAAGTAAGTGTTGTTTGTGTTTTACTGCTTTCCGGCGCCTTTAGTTACAGTGAACACATGCGAAAACTGTGGAATTTATCCATACCACCATATACAAGATACGCTAAGGTCATGGTGCTCACCGGAGTCATCTTGAGCTTCTGTTATTCAGACGACTTCATCCTCTCTATTCCAAAACAAATTTACTACGTATCATGACCCCTACCTTAGGCCAAAGGGGTCATGATTTAACCGGACTTGAATCCACAAAATATAGAGATGTTTCAATTTGAGTATTACAAACACGACCTTGCTGAAATATAAGCGAGTCTACAGGCAATAATGAAAGCTTTTACACAAGTTATGTATTTCTTGATCCATTGGCTCTTGATTTTCAAAAGATACCACCACATTTTCACGATTTCTTAATCATTTACCTTTTGAAAAGGGTGTGGTCCTTCAGTTGAACAATTTTGAATCCCCTTTACCCAAGGATGCTTGGTTGAAATTGAACATTGGTTTTGGTGAAGTAAAAAAGTGTGTAAAGTTTACAGACAGACGCCGGACAAAGGTGATCAGAAAAGCCCACTTGAGCTTATAACTCAGGCAATCTATAAATGTAACAACATTTGTTCAGGCTGAAATGAAGATCTTTCAAATAATCATCAAGTTTTCAGGTGCAATTCTTCCATCTTACATGGAAGCCAACTGGATTTCTTACAGCCACATAGACAAAATATTATAAATCTTCTGACACAGTTTCGTTGTTTGGTTGTATATTGTTTAATATTTCACTCATATGAAGACGTCACCATTGCCGGTGAAGGGTTACAAAATTTAGGCATATGCTCGGCACTTACGGCCTTTGAGCAGGGAGGGATCTTTATCGTGCCACACCTGCTGTGACACGGGGCCTCGGTTTTTGCGGTTTCATCCGAAGAACCTCTCCATTTAGTCACTTCCTGTGACAAGCAAGGGGCTCTAAGGACCTGTATCGTTTAGTATTCAGATATGGAAATATAAGAAAGAGAAAGCTTTGGGTATTATTAAGTAGATTTTCACAGGAATAGATGGACATCCAGAGGCAAAATAATTCTGCTTCATCTCGCTGTCACAGGGCATCTTCTGTGAATATTCCCCATAAGTTTCGTAAAATAAGTTTTTTTTTTTACAATACATGTTCCTGATATGCAAAATGTTATTAAAGACCTATTTGGCGGCGGTATCTGTATGATGATGATAAGCACCTCCCCTCATCCCTAGGGATTATTTTCGAACTATATCGATGCCAGGTGATTGTAATGCTTTATCGTAGTCTTAGCTTAGAATTTTCACTGAATGCAATAGAAATTGTTGTACATTCCTATAGGTTGTTCGAGGAACGATGCTTGGCCATAATGGACCGTTTGTACGAGGAGGACACTCGAAGCGCCATAGACCTAATGGACGACGTGTCCAATGTTTGGGGAATCAAGTCTAGTCCACTGACCTTCGCTCACGAGAACTTCTTGTATGACGTGGTGGCACATGCATGTTCCCAGAAAAACATGAACCGACAGTGGTACAACAACTTAGCTCCGGACCTCAAACCCTTCTTGAAAGTAAGGTTCTCGGAGCGTTTACCTGTTTATTTGAACTTATCAGAAAGAGTACTGAATAGTTTGATATTTTAGCTGCTTTTACACCGCGTAATTCCATTTCCCCTATTTCTAGCACTTCTCTACTCTTATTTTGTAGTCGGTGTTTCGGAAGCCAAGGGAGTTTTTCACAGCACCTGTGACGAAGTATATTTACAACTATGTATGAACCTTGTTCAGTTACAGATTATATCTTGTTATGGCATTAACCTGACTAATTAATGGTCCTTATTGTTAGGCTTACTTAACCTTTTAATGATGTAGATTTCAACGAACGATAGCTTGGAATGGACAAATAGATGTATATCGTTATAATATACTTTATATTTTAATATGTAGTTAAATATAAAGCACACGAAAAAAATGTCAAATGACTTACATGTATATAATTATATGCACTTCCAACTTAACCACATGGTTATAAAGCTACTTCATTTTACTCTACAGGTCACCTTTATGACGATGCTGATATTATACAGTATGTTTGTACTGACCAGTATCAGCTCAGAGTTCTACGGCCTGAACGTTACCATTATATTTGAATATTTTGTTTACTTGTGGGGTTTTGGAGATCTGGTGGAAGAACTACTCAGCTGTTTTGTGAGAGCATTTCTACGTTACGTTAAGAAAAATGTTAAGATAATAATCTAGGATCTTTCCGCGAACTCGAATAGCGAAGCAACGGTTACTTATTAACAAAAATGTTACATATTTTACTGAGAGTTGTATGAAAAGTGAAAATAACGAACAGTGATCAATCTCATAATTCCTATAAAGAATACCAAATTAAGAGTAGCGCAAGGAAGGATCCCCGGACATACCAGAGACTGGATCAGGTGCCTAGCAGGAGTAAGCATTCCCTGTCGATCCGTCACGCCTGCCGTGAGTCCCTATATCTTGATAAGATAAACGGAGCAATCCGCAGTCAAAATCGGTATGAAAAGTACGGCCTAACAATTGGTATGAATCACGTCAGACAGCAATTGACCCAATGACAAGTTGTATTCGTAAATTAGATCGTTATAAAAACAATCGTAATGCTGACTGTGAAGGAGACTGTTGATACCTTGTAACATTAACTTATTTGTCAATATATAGCCTGCCTCGATTTAAAAACTGATCATATTATGGAATATTGCTTCATAGACATGTATGTATGCAAGGTGAAGATAACGAACAGTGATCAATCTCATAACTCCTATAAGCAATACAAAATAGATAACTGGGCAGACACGGACCCCTGGACACACCAGAGGTGGGATCAGGTGCCTAGGAGGAGTAAGCATCCCCTGTTGACCGGTCACACCCGCCGTGAGCCCTATCTCCTGATCAGGTAAACGGAGTTATCCGCAGTCAAAATCAGTGTGCCAAGAATGGATTAAGGTAGCTATTGATAGCTAGCCCCCAAAAAACCACTCATTGAATTTTTTTCAATTTTATTTATTATAATATTTGGACTTTATCCTAACACATATTAAAAAATCAACAAAAGTAATCAGGTTAATTTTTGAGGAATGCGAGATTGAAATCCCCTCTTTTATATAAACAGTATATGCAGATGATAATGGAATATTGCTACATAAATATGGGAAGTTGACGATGGGGAAAGTGAAATCATCCCGTAGATATATATATATATATATAACGATTAACAAAAAGTATTGTAAGGTAACTGGGTAACTGTAAGACCTAATATTTATTTTCCTTCACAAACCTTAGATTATGATAATACAGTAGTACGGGATACAAACGTACTAAAACCCCATCATTAGAAATCTTTCCCCATCTACTATTTCAACTTCTATCAAAACACAAGATAAGTTCTTAAAATCGTAAGGCAAAAAATCCCACCATTATTTTATATTCTATCAGGAGGTAGCTATATAAAGTTTGAGTTCAGACTTGAGGGTCAACAGGGGATGCTTACTCCTCCTAGGCACTCGATCCCACCTCTGGTGTGTCCAGGGGTCCGTGTTTGCCCAACTATCTATTTTGTATTGCTTGTAGGAGTTATGAGATTGATCACTGTTCGTTATCTTCACCATGCTATGGAAGATAGATATTTCGGATTTCATAAATTTCGGCTGAGCATCACTGAAGAGACATTATTTGTCGAAATGCGCATCTGGTGCATCAAAATTGGTACCGTATAAGTTTTATATTATAACAATCACACAATTTCGTGCTCGGAGTATAATGTTGCAATGTTGTATGCACTAAATCTCCTGATATACACCCATTGTACTACAAAATATAACTGCAACATCTTCGTGATAAATAACAATTACTATAATATTATACAGGGCTATTCGCGCCTTTCGACACGCTGACGGTTTCGCTCCGTTTTAAATTGTCCAGTTGTGTGTTAAGAGAGGGGTAAGAGAAAAATGATTTTGCCCAGTCTTAAATTCGCCCACTGACAACAAGAGCGAAAGGAACGAAAATAAAACCCGGGCGAATATTTCCCTGTATGCAGTATTTCTTGTTTATTACATGAATCTTATCTAGTTTACTAATTGTTGATATGATTTTCATTCAATGTAGGGTTGTTTAGAATCAGTCGGTAAATCACACCGTGGATACTATGCCCGGCTGAAGAGATACGTTTACGATTTTTGGAATGTGGTAGATCTTTTGTCTTATCTGCTATTGATAACGGCACTGTTTGTCCGGCACCTCCACCCTTCCTCCACCTATACCGACGCCAGAAGGATGTTCTCGTTATCCCTGCTTGTCATGTATCTAAGGTTTTTGGCAGTTTTCTTGGTTCACAGAAGAATGGGTCCAACATTGATCATGATAAAAGAAATGGTTTGTACTAAACACTGTAAATAAGATAATATGAAATTTATCAAATCATACATGAACATACCAAGAATGGCACAATATAAATTAACGTAAATGATTTCGCATGTGTATGTCATGTACATGTGTATTTGTATCTAGTGTACTAAAATTTTCGGTGCGGTGTGTGATGTGGCTTGAATGTCATGAAAACTAAATGCTGCCTACTTTGTCTCGGTCTATAAACAAGTCGAACAATTTAAATTCGGTGTATGAATCATAAAATCACTCTACGCTATGGTCCCCAATCTTGGCTTTCTTAACAAATGAGTTTTTTTGCGTATATGTAGCCAAGAATACTTACACACGTTGAGATCGACATGCATTTTCAAACATGTACTAAATAATATGGTTTAACGCTGATTGTGATAAAACTCACATGCGTTGAAGCCGATTCTTGTTAAAGACATTATTTTGCTTCATTACCCTTTATAGAAAACAATCTTTCTTTAACAGTTGAAGGACCTTTTAAGCTTCCTATTTCTAACCGCGTTTGTCGTAGTAGGGGTAGGAATATACTACCATTCCAATCTTTGGCCAGATCACCAGGAAATCTGGAAAGGAAAATCTATCTGGAAAATAATCTACTACCCTTATTGGCAACTATACGGACAGACATTTACCGGCTTCCTAGAAGGTACTAGTATTCTAAGCTCAAACTGAAACAAATCTACATTGATCTATTGAGAAAGGGATTCTATAATCAGTATTAATATTTAATAGCTATAGAATGGAATAAATATACAAATGATTAAAGCATCACAACATAACATTTAATGCACGAGTTGGAACCACATCTGACCAAAAAGCAAAGAAAGAACATATCTGATAAGAACTGTAATTAGTATTTACCATTAAGGTAAGGACCTCTCGGGTTGTTCTAAAGTGGATTCGGTGTGGAAGTCTGATCCTTCCATAGACCGTTGTCCTCAAGAAGACTGGACAGTGTCTGCAATATCAGCTCTCTACATGCTGTTCTCCAACCTCCTGTTAGTGAATCTGGTCATCGCTATGTTCAGGTACTGCAGACCACAGTATGGAAATTGTAGTACAGGAAAATGTTTTATATATACTTTATAAACGAGCTATGTGATACTAAAAGGCTGAAAACCAAATCAGCAGAGAGACGGACATCGCCGTACCGTAACAATCCTTATCAAAGACTAGTGTATAAAAATAAATCAATGCGTGCATTACGTGAATGTTTAATATATCTAGTAAAACACACAATGGAAGATGAAAAGGCGGAGATAACGAACAGTGGTTAATCTCATAACTCCTATCAAGATGAAAGATCCTGGCTTAAAAACTATTAAAATTAATTTCAGTTATACATTTGAGAGAGTTCAAGAGAACGCCGAAAAGTTATGGCGATTCAACAGATACAAAGTCATCAACGCCTACGTGTGGAGGATACCATCTCCCATCAACCTTATCTTACTACCCAAGCGCTTTTGCTGTTGTCCCGGGGAAGGTCGTAAAAACAGATGCAGAGGTACCGTTTTCAAGAGACCTTATTGGAGTATCACGAAAAACGTATATTAGACGTGCTTCATAAATGAGTACTTTTTAGCTCACCTGAACCGAAGGTTCAAGTGAGCTTTTCTGATCACTTTTTGTCCATCGTCTGTCTGTCCGTCTGTCTGTTAAACTTTTCACATTTTCGACTTCTTCTCCAGAACCACTGGGCCAATTTCAACCAAACATGGTCAAAAGCATCCTTGGGTGAAGGGCTTTCAAGTTTGTTCAAATAAAGGGCTATGTCCCTTTCAAAGGGGAGATAATCACAAAAATGCAAAAATAGGGTGGGGTCATTTAAAAATCTTCTTCTCAAGAACCACTGGGCCAGAAGAGCTGAAATTTACCTGAAAGCTTCCTGACATATTGCAGATTCAAGTTTGTTCAAATCATGGCGCCCGGTGGTAGGATGGGGCCACAAGGGGGGATCAAAGTTTTACATACAAATATATAGGGAAAAACTTTAAAAATCTTCTTCTCAAGAACCACTAAGCCAGAAAAGGTGAGATTTACATGAAAGCTTCCTGACATAATGCAGATTCAAGTTTCTTCAAATCATGGCCACCGGGGATAGGATGGGGCCCCAAGGGGGGATCAAAGTTTTACACACAAATATATAGGGAAAAACTTTAAAAATCTTCTTTTCAAGAACCACTAAGCCAGAAAAGGTGAGATTTACATGAAAGTTTCCTGACATAATGCAGATTCAAGTTTGTTCAAATCATGGGCCCCGGGGGTTGGATGGGGCCACAATAGGGGATCAAGTTTTACATACAAATATATAGAAAAAATCTTTAAAAATCTTCTTCTCTAGAACCACTGAGGCAGAAAAGCTGATTTTTACATGAAAACTTTCTGACATAGTGCAGATTCAAGTTTGTTCAAATCATGGCCCCCGGGATGTAGGATGGGGCCACAAGGGGGGGGGGGGATAAAAGTTTTACATACAAATATAAGAAAAAGCTTTAAAAATCTTCTTCTCAAGAACCATTGGGCCAAAGAAGTTGACATTTAAATGAAAGCTTTCTGACATAGTGTAGATTCAAGTTTGCAAAGGGTAGTTAGGGCCATAATAGGGACTAAGGTTTTACATGCAAATATATATGGAAAGTCTTCAGATATGGGCCAAGGTGACTCAGGTGAGCGATGTGGCCCATGGGCCTCTTGTTAATGTTTTATAGCAGACTATTCTCAGAGTTTTGTGATCTGAAGTGATGTTTATTTCTTCTTTTTCTCTATACCGATTTTTATAAATGAGTTTAATATTGGCCAAATGACCATGATTCGCGATAGTTTTGACCTGAATCAAATATGCCGGTGATCTTTGCATATTGGTCTGGGTCAGCTTATATTTGTCTGCATTACAAAGTTATGTATGTTCAAGATTAGTCTGGACCCTCCCGATGTTTGTATACCCCCCAAAATGATGGAAAGACAGAGGATGGATAGAAGAACAAGCATATGGAATCCTAAACACCGTGCTTCCTTTATCAATAGAATATTTCTAAAGATATTATGCATTTTCAGTATGTGTCTATAAGTAAAACAAATTCAAATACAATTTAGGTAGAGGTAGAGGCCTCTATTCTCGTGATAACTACACCGCATGCGTCTAGTATATGTTTTAGAAATCATTCATCAGTACATAATTCATATAAGCGTACAATTCTTTGGTTAGATATATCCATGTTCATTATAACTACTAGTATACATCCAATTTCATGCACATATGCATATAAGTTAAGAAGGAATAAAACGGTTTTAAAGTTCAATTTAGCCCTGCCTTGGGGCCCTATCGCTTATCCATTAATTTCATTTTGGTAGAGACACCCAAACTTATAATTAGGTTTTAAATGCCCATTTGAGAATATTTCTCTCATGAAGAGAAATCGCCAGCTAAAGGTGAAGTACCAAATCATTTGACTTAGTATGGCGCTTTCGTTCGTAGCAGTGAGATTTCTTCATCGTGCCAACGTCAACTATGAGATGGGATCTCCGTATTTAAGGTATATCTGAAAGACCAATGACTTTCACTTCCAACGTCGGGTGCCTAGGGAGGAAATAGTGACCACCACAATCGTCTTACGTCTTATGCGGCATCGGGAACGAGTTCTAGAATTACGCCGTACTCTAGGTTTGAAGGATTTGGTTTAAAATTGCCTATTCTTTAAAGGTTTTCGTCCTGCCCCCAGGACCTAGGTGGGGATTGAGTTTACTGTACAAAATTTGATAATTCTTTCACCCCTTTGCCCCGTAGATGGTACACATCAAATTTAGTAATTCATTACCCGTGGTGTCTAAGGATTTGTTCAAATATTGGTGCACGAGGACGCAAGTTAAAAAAAAACAAACAAAAACAAAACATGTCGGAATACATCACTTGAATGAGGCACTTAATCATTTCAGTGGGATAGGCATAACATATTCACTGTGTAGTTCTACATACAACGGTATATTTAAATGAAATGTATCGACTTGCATGTATTTTCTTTGAAATTTTAAAAACTTACCTAACTTTCTTATTTATTCTTTACAGCAATTTCACAATGTTGCAACACAGAGAAAAGGAAAAGGAAAAGTGAAGCTCGCAAAAAAGAAAAGCAGTATAGAAGGAATCTCCAAAGAAACATAGCGTTCAAAATTTACAATAAACTATAGAAAAGTATTCATACACTCTGACAGGATATGGTATATGCAATGGTTTCATTTCACAGTAAATCTCAAATTGCATGTACCCTACCTTAGGTCAAACGGAAATACCGAAGAAGAAAGTAATCCGAATATGAGGACAATTTCTGGTTTTAAGCGCAAAATGCCCCAAACCAGTTTATACAGTAAGAATCGCCTGATTATCCTTCGAGTATTGTGATTGCTTAGCTATTCCTGTTTTTTTTTATTTTAGTGATGTTAAAGCTGTATGATCCGAATTTCAAGAAAGTTTGTCCACTTTGCAAAACAAACCCGTTAAATTATCGCACATACGTATTTCTGAGGCTGTACGACAGGTTACACATTTATTAATCAGAAGTATTTGGTTTTGAATCGGTGTTTACAAACAACTGTTACTCGGTCATTTCTAATGGATATTCAGAAGATAAATCATGTGACAGTCACGTGTTCAGTTCAGACTTCCAGAGGTAAGGTCATCAGTGGTCTTATCTGTGTATAACTGTGTATTTTGTTACTACAATGCCGTGCCATAACTGTTTCACGTATTTGTTTGAGAGAAATAAAAATCATCAAACACATATACCTGTTAGTAATTCCTAAGTACCTTTGTTGATTTACACTCTTTTAAACATAAATGTATTCAGTTGCGTCTGAGTTATGTACGTCATTTTGAGATTCCCCTCATGAGCGTGGGGCTATTTTTAGACGCATAGCAGACCATGCGTTTGAACAACGATGGAATAAAACAAGTTAAGGTAGCAAAATTAATTGGATATGATTCATTTATATACTGGAATCCATGCTTCACAATGTTTGTAATTAAAGGACTTTTAAAACGCATTCAGCTTCATTAAAGGGCCATTATCTGTAATTTTGTCAACAACAATTTATTTCAATGAAAATTGCTCTATGTTATATGTTTCAGTAATAACACCAGTATTTAATTTGTATTTCGCAAATTCTATGGTTATGATGATGATGTACTTTGCCTATGCAACGTATTATTGGGTCAAATGCTGTCTGACGTGTTTCTCACCGATTGTTAGGCCGTTCTTTTCACATTGATTTTGACTACGGATTACTCCGTTTACTTGATCAAGATATAGAGCTCACGGCTGGTGTGACCAGTTTACAGGGGATGCTTAGGCATCTGATCCCACCTCCGGTATGTCCATGGGTCCATGTTTGCCAAACTCTCTATTTTGTATTCCTTGTAGGAGGTATGAGATTAATCATTGTTCGTCATCTTCACCTTTATTCTATTTGAACAAAAACCTTTTTAACCTCAAAACAGGCACGTGAATATGTGATGTCGAAGTTAATGTCCCTTAAAGTAATTATGTACACTTGAAAACAAATAGCAGGTAAACATCGAACCATACAACTGAAGATTCTACCAGTAATCGGTAACAGGTTTTGACACCCCTTTTGTACATATAGACAGGTGATATAACAGTTCCGGTCATCCAATTTCCCCGATTTAAATGATTAACGAGTAGTCTAGCAGAAGTGATTATTGCAAATATATTGGCTACAGTTCAGGCTGAATAACCCATTATAATGGCCCACCTTTTAGGGTACCAATAAAAGTTATCAGTACTTTACAATGCATGTTTTCTGTATGTAGGATACAGCTAATGACGAAATACATGCATCATATACCCAGTAGAATGAAAAAGTGAATATATCAAACAGCGATCATCTCGTAAATCCTATAAAGAATACAAAATAAAGATTGGGCAAACACGGACTCCTGGACACACCAGAAGTGAGATCAGGAAGAGTAAGCATCCCCTACGGAACGGTAACACCGGTCGCGAGTCCTATATCATGATAAGAGAAACAAAGTAGTCCGAAGTAAGTATTTAAAGAACGGCTTTACAACTAGTTTGGAACACATCAGACAATATTTGACCTAATAAGAGGTTGTCTTTGCAAATTAGATCATTATAACGATCATAGAATCTGCGAAATGCTGGCTTTCAACAATATTGATGAAACCCCTGTACCACTAACATATCGCGAATATTTCTCGTCGCGAACCAGTTCTTGAATATATCTCATAGACTCGAAAAAGACTCAATCGCAAAAATTACTCGCCACGAACCAGTTTACCTCAAGTGAATTGCTAAATAAAGTAACCAGGAATAAAAGTTGGTTTACAGTGTGTTTCATTAAGTATCCAAATATGAAGCATATTATGTAGTGTTTTTAATTTCAAGTTCACGTGGATATATGGAATCAGCATATAAATGAAAATGAGTATTGTTAAAACTGTATGGTCCGAATTACAATATTTTTTCCCATCTCGTAAAAACACTATTAAATCATCGCACTTATGTAGTTATGAGGCTGTATGACATATCATACATTATTTCACCTGTTTTTAACCCATATTATTTGATTTTAAATCGATGTTTACAAATAACTGCGTCACTCTGCCATTCCAAGTGACAGTCACGTGACCAGTTCAAACTTTCAGATCATCGGTGGTCTTATCTGTGTAAAGCTGTGTATTTTGTTATAACAGTGCCGTACCATAAGTTTGATAGAAATGAAAATATCAAATACCTCTTAGTAATTCGATGTTTTACGCTCTTTCAGCCTTAAAACTAGACGAGTTAATACATCATGTTGGGATTCCCCTGACGCGCGTGGGTCTATTTATAGACGTCTATTATGGGATGATTTATATATGTACCACACTATATTTACTTTCTAAATAATATTCTCACTGTTTTCTTTTACATGCAGATGTTTTCAAGCATGTAATTAAGGGAAAATTAATAACTTTATAAAGTAATTAATCTGTTTTAAAGTAATTATGTACAAAAATAATACATGAACATCGGGTCGTACAGCTTTAAGAGATAAAACGTTGTCGATATTTTTATCTCTTCATTTACTTTTAATACAGCATCTCATTGATAACATGTACAGCGAGCTCAAGAGATTAGGACACAGAAAATTCGAGCTTCATATGTGCCCAAAGTAGTTTTTGACGTCGAAAGTCTCCCATAATCCTAACGACCAATTTTTTCTATGTCGCAAAGTCCCAGCTTGTTAATTGGAGAGAATGAACTTACTTGTATTACATCAATTTCATCCTAGTCGCAGTGTGCCATATTGATGAGTCGTCGATCATAGCCGTGACAAGACAATAGATTGCATGGCACTGTCTTTCTTTTGACATCATACTTGTTATAGAAACCTCGTGTTTTACAACGTTTGTAACCACTCGCGTCGATTTCTCAGTTTCAACTCCTTAGTATTCTTTTGATGTAACTGTAAGTCGACATGAAATTTTCAAGACCAGCTCAATAGATTCTATATTATGTAGGTTTTTCAATGCTACTGACAAACAAGTTGATGTTACAGGAGTTTCAACAATACGTTTAAAGTCAGCGTTTCGCAAATTCTCTGGTCGTTATAACGATCTAGTTTGCCAACACAACCTGTCTTTGGATCAAATGCTGTCTGACGTGTTTCATGCCGATTGTGAGGCCGTTCTTGGCACACTGATTCTGACTACCCCGTTTACCTGATCAAGATATAGGGCCCATGGCAAGTGTGACCGGTCGACAGGAGATGCCTACTTTTCCTAGGTATCTGATCCCACCTCTGCTATATCCAGGTGTCCATGTTTGCCCAACTCTCTATTTTGTATTGCTTATAGGAGTTATGAGATTGATCACTGTTCATTATCTTCACCTTTCCGTCGTTAACAAAAGAACAAGCCTTTTTAGATTGCTATGCTTAGCCATACCCCCCCCCCCCCCAAAAAGAGTTGAAGCACAAAAGTCCCATAACTCCTGTAAAAATTGGTCGAATAAAAATTGCGGTGGACTATGATCAACTACATATTGTAACTTACGATCCTGCAAAATTTGAACAAAATCCGAACAGCGGTCTCTGAAGCAAGGGCGCCGGATGTATTGGATTTTTCGATGAATTGGCTGTATAACGGTACCAATTCAGTGTACCATTTTCCCCCCCAAATAACCATTTCTCAACCCATCTAAGAGGATTCCCTGGGTATGTGATCGCAGTATTGGGTATAGTGTACTTTTTCCTGCGGATAGCGGTTTTTCGAGGGGATAGCGGAGATTCCTAGCACCGCAACAGCCCATCTTCTGTTTTTTCCCCGACAAAATCAATATTGGCAATTTATAATTTTAAATTTGGGATTTTAATTTTTTTCTCATTATAATCAATGTATAAAATTTTGTACCCAGTTTACACTCTGGTAAAGACGATTGTTATCTTACTAAAAAAAAACTATAGAAAGTAAAGAAAAATTACATAAATATAATAAATCACAAGGATTAATTGTATTAGAAATATAGAGTTACACAGTCTTAGTGGTACCAGTGTTGGATGAGACTGTTACCCTTACCCCGGAAATAACGAGCTAGAAATTCTATTTTTAAATTCATTGGTAAAAGATCCTCTACATTTTATTTATGTTGAAGGTCAGGAAAATGAAAACAGTCGACATGGTTATGTTGCTTAATGAACCCAGTTGCATGAAAAATTGTTTGTGCATTTTAATTATGATACAAAACTGTGTGTTTCCATCCAGGATATCCCGACAATAAAAAGCCGCCAAGCGCGAATTAAATGTTGATTTTTTTCAATGAGGACGCAGTCATGGTAAAATATAGATTTATCGTTTGCAGTTATCCCATTTCAGAAATTGACTTGGCAGACGTTATCTTTGTTATCGGGGTTTATCCACCCATGGATCACTTGTGGGGTATACCTATTATATATAACCGGATCTATCTGATGAATCTTGCCGAGATCCGCATTCCGTGGATGACTAGTCCAGTACCGGTCGAATAGAGTTATTCATCTTACAATGTATATACAGGTTAGCTTTTTCATCCAAGTCTCCATTCACTTACTTGAATTCAAGAAGGAGAAAGAAAAAGCTTAAACCTATGCACCAGGTAATTCTTTTTTCTTTTTCACTTCACATCCTATCAATTTCTTATGCATTTTTCACCGTTTGATTGTAAGTTATTAATATACCTGTTAATATTTTAGCACTTTTAAGGTGTTTTTTTTTTATTTTGACACCACTACTTATAAATAAAGAAACTTCAGTTACGTAGTCTCTTGTGGACAATAGAGAACAGCAGTAAACATTCATCAGTGACGGATTTAAGGGGGTGGTGGTGTCTACCCCGCTAAAATTTTAAAAAATTAAGGTAAATCGTGGTCTCTTGTTTAGAAAAATGTAAACGACAGAAGAAGCAATAATTTCTTCCACTCTCGGAGAATAAATGACAATTTTTTTTTAATTTATTGAATTATTTTCTTGGGAGAACTTGCAGTTTTTCCAAAAACCCTGAACATTTGCACCATTTTATCAATTTTACTTTATCAAAAATGGCAGAAAATAGTGAAAAGGACTGCATAGGAGATATATTTCTAGCCCTATAAAATCTGTAAGATCCAGGAGCTTTTGGGGGCATCAAGGCGGCCACCGGACCCCCTGCCTCAAAAGTTGCGCCCCCCTAACTTCAATTCCTGGATCCACCCCGTTCATCTAAATTGGATAACTAATGCATTTTTATATTTCAGGAAAAATTCCTGGGAAACATTATTATACACAATAATTATAATTGCAACTTCGTTCATCCGTCCAAGCTTTTTTTTTGGTTCATGAAACTTCACAAAAATCTTGCATATGACCTTGATAGACGGCGAAGCCCTCTCAATGCCCAAAGGGCCCTGAGACCAGAGCTCTCCCTATAGGTAACACGCATATACATGTTAAAAGGAAAATATAGAAAACTGATGAAAAAACATACCTATCGAACTTGAAGATTTTGGTAAAAAAATGGCGTAGATTTGAATGCAAGCTCGAGGACATGTATTTCTCCAATTTCAATCCTTAAGTAGGTCAGGGTGCACCAATCAAGTTGAAATGCGAACTGATTATGTATTTCTCTGAGAGGGAGGTTGTGACAACATTTCAGGGCAATACGCGCAGTGTATTCATAATGAAAAAAAATTGGACCTACTTTTACTCCTAAAGTAGGTCATGGTGCGCCAATCCAGCTGAATAGCAGACCGAACTTGTATTCTTCCAAGAGGAAGCTTGTGACTAAATTCCAGGGCAATATCCCACCTCTGGTATATCCAGGGGTCCGTGTTTGCCCAAGTCTTGATTTTGTATTGCTTATAGGAGTTATGAGATTGATCACTGTTCGTTATCTTCATCTTTCATCTGTATCCGTAACGACAACAAGGTTTTTATAATAAGTGATACTACGACCTTGACCTTGAGAAACAGGCATTCTTCACTTGGCATAGGGTGTATGTGTACCAACTTTGACGGTTCTAGCCCCAATAGTTCGGTCTGTATTTTGCCTACAAAGTTTTCCCATTAACTGATACTACGACCTTGACCTCTGATTTTGAAAAACAATAGGTTGGTAGGTTGGTTGCATATTGTTTAACGTCCCTCTCGAGAATTTTTCACTCAAATGGAGACGTCATAATGAATATTTGACAAATAAACGAATCAAGGACCAATCAGGAATCGTTTTACTGAAGCGTATTCGGATTGTTATGATCAAGAACTTAGGTTCGGCTTTTTACGAAAACTCTATTCATTTACGTAGAGTAAGGTTTTTCAACATGCAGTGAGTAAATCAGGAGTTAGAATTTTCGTGACAAACTGTAGATATCCCGAGAGAGTCGATGTTTACTTTGGTTCAGGTTAGTGTTAAATATCCCTAGCTGTAGTTCTCTGTGAAAATATTGGGACAGATCAGAAAGCTACAGATCCACCCCTTATAAAAATTGTTCGATTTGCGGCGCATAAAAAGTTGCGCACGGTTGAGGCCTAATATCATTGTATTCTTGTGTTGTTGTTTCATAAATCTAATATTAAAAAAATTCTAACATATTTTCCGTCTACACTTGTGTCTAAACATACCTTCAAATATTCATTAAAGCCCCTATACGACTCGAACAATCACAGCTTTTCATGATTTCGTTCGTTGACGTAGCCATGTTAGGTAGCCAGTCAAATTGAATCCCGGTTCATTTCTATACTTGCACAATGACGTCTGGATGTGAACTAATATCCCCACGAATATTTTAGTTAAATATTTTAAATGATATATCATCCCAGTTCGGTTAAATAATAATTATTCAAATAGGTAACCTCACGGCAATACGGCTTTCATTAATCTGGTCCGCTCCCCTCCCCTGCCACACGAGTGTTAAGGACTATAATAGGCTTTTGTAGCATTTTCATTAATCAAGAGCTTATTTTACATTTAGATGAACTATATTTTTAAATTTCTATTAATCATTCGTGTATATAATAAATGAAGAACGAATACATAACTTATAACGAATAAGCAACAGGGTTCGAATTGACCGGCTACCTAATATGGCTACGTCAAGAAACGAAATCATTAGAAGCTGCGAGTTTTTGGGTCGTAATGAATATTTGCAGGGGAAAACGTATTCTTTGTTATCAGCTATTCTGAATCCATATTTACTTATGCTATAATAAATTTGTAAATTTCTAACAAGGTGTTGAACATAACCTGGGTGCAACACGGAAACAGTGTGTTTCATAATTTATGTAGCAAGATAAGTCCTTCTGATCCCAAGTACTACTGACAGTGAGTTCATTTTATAAGACAATAGAACTTATATTTTGGGAGAAGCTAGACTTGCACACTGCCTCCCCATTACATATACAAATACATTGATATCGATCCAAGTTTATCATATATATCACATTTCAAGTATACCTTAGGTAAATGTGTCATTTAAAAGTCATTTAAACGTTAAATGTGTGACTGTACAAAATTAAGATGCTTTAAATGACAAAATTAGCATTTCACTGGTTTGTTTGTAAACATAAAACGACTCGAGTCTTTGTTGACATAACACAGAGATAAGGCTAGAATATTGCTCTTATCCTTGCATTCAGATGGTTTAAAGTTTAGTTGTCAACATTAAATGAGTTATAGTTTTAATTTTTAACATAAAAAATGAGAAATATTTTGTTACAAAAAACTGCGAACCAGTCCCTTTGATGTAAGTTGTTTGTTTATCGTTGTCAAATAAATAAAGCTTAGCATTTAACTGTTATGTTTTCGCCACAGAGTAAACCAACATTTAAAGGTGTCATACAAACTTTCGTAGGTATGTTTATAATTGTTGTCAAAATAGATTGTTAATTAATTCACCTAGCAATTCAGTTATAGTGTATAACTCATACCCGAATTCTCAGAGAGGCTTCAAGGTAACATATGTACATGTATAATAAGCAGGATTTTCACATTTTGGATCATTGTTAATATAGCATGATATATTTGCAAACTTTAGCTCAACCAACTCAACGGATTTTACAATTACATATGGTATTGACTTATTCAGAAGATTTAAATGGCTGAGTTAAGCAGACAAACTGCATGGAAAGTCATGGTGAGCAAAGGGGCCTCACCACCCATAAAAAAAAGAATATAAATTCATGACCCCCCCCCCCCTCCCGGGTAAGAAGGCTCTAGATATGGACCAAATAGTGAAAATACATTATTTCCTCAAACTATTTTCAATTCCTGGGCATTAAACAACCCATAGGGTTTTGACACAATCTGAGCAAACTGGCATATATAGTATTTCATGTGAAGGGAGCTAACAAACCAGCCATAAATTCTCGATTGTTCGCTTCAAACTCTCAAAACTTCGATATTAATCGTGATAATGCATAAAAAGTTTTCCCAATTGAAAGGCAGATTATTGTTCTGTTTTGTAATACATAAATGGTTTACCTGACTTCACAGAAACTTTGAAAAAATAAGTCCAACTTCCAAGAATTAGGTCGCCGTCGTTAACCCTACCCCATTTTCTTCATGCAATTTTCCTTCATTACGTTGGATTTTATGCATCCGTCATCCGTTGCAGTCAAACTTAGAATTACCGTTTAAAATATAGCTGCTTGTGGTCACCCTCACAATATCTGAATGAATGTTGATCGTCCGTTTCGGCAGATCAGATTCGTTTTCACCAGCTATTAGCCTCCAAGTTCAAACGAGTCAACCATATTATGGTTGTTCAGCACTGAATGACTCAAGTTCAAAAGGTGCAAAACTATTGGACAATATTACTACTTTGCTGAGGATCTTCATCGGAAAATTAAAGTTTCAGTATGGTTGACTCTTTTGAAAAGTTTAATGTTTTTCTCTGATACTCCTGGAGTTAGGTATTACTAAGCAGTGTAGGCTCAGAGCGGATGCATAACATCTACCCGATGGCTAGGCAATGCCCCGGAAGCTCTGAACTCCCAACTGTAGACATCTCGAGGTGATCTGGGTCCTCAGAGGCGACTAATAGGGGTGGTCCTTCGGATGAGACAGCAAAAACCGAGGCCCCATGTCACAGCAGGTGTGACAGGTTATAGACCCCTCCCTGCTCAAAGTCCGTAAGCCCCGAGCATAGGCCTAAATTTTGCAACCCTTCAACAGCAATGGTGACGTCTCCAAATGAGTGAAAAATTCTCTAGAGGGACGTTAAACAATTTAAAATCCCCCAATTGTAGACACCTTATTGGACTGTTAATCAGTATTGATTTTGTTAAAACATTGAAGATGCAGTGTTTAATTTTGGTTTGAAATGAAGGATATGTTAAAAAGAGTATTCGTATTCATTTTATGGTGAAAATAGAGAGGATTAGGCATGTCTGAGACATCAGTGGAAGACCGCAAAAGTCAGGTAAGATGGACAGGAAATGATAAATCTAAAGCTAAAATCTCACAAAGATCAGTCTTACTTAAAATTACATATTTGTTTTTCACGATTATCCACTGTGTTAAGAAACGTAGTTTTGAAGTATGAAAGTAAAGATATTGAGCAAGCAAACATTTATATCAATGTACAGCAGTAGAAAAAATAATTTCCACTCAGTTATTAGAAATCAAGGAATCTTGGGATGAAATCGAAAGGAAAGTTAACTCCACACCAACCATGGTGTTTTCGGTGATTGGTGATTCCAACAGCTTTGTCCCTAGACCCTGGGCCAAGACAGTGTTTCAGACAGCCCTCATCGAGGCCGCCAAAAGTGGAGGAGGTATTGATATCAAACAAGTATAAGATACTGAAATTAAAACTTTGTTTAAATAAACTTTTAAAAAATTGTGCATAGCAAACCAAAACAGCGTATGTATGATCGTTTACTTCTTCGGGGTAGCATAGTAGATAGGGCGCTCTCCTTGCAGTCGCCATCGCGAGGTTCCGAGTTCGATTCTTGGTCCCAAGATATGTCCCTTCGTTGTTTGGTTGATTATTTGTTTTACGCCACGTCGAGAATTTCCACTCATATTTAGACGTCACCAGTTGTAGGTGAAGTACCACAAATATTGACCTATGCTTAGTATTTACGGCTTTTAGCCAATTCCTGCTGCGACATAGGACATGGGACTTGCGTTTTGAGGCCATATCCGAAAGATCCGGGATGTTGGTAGTGGATATTTATCAAAAGGGAATTTCTCCGTGCTTCACACACACATACAACACACACAAAAACACACACACATTAGTACATGTATGTCATAAACTACTAGATTCCACCAACACCTGATACCTGAAAGTGTCGGATCCACGAAGTGGATATAAATCAAATACAAAAATAAGATAAAACACTACACAGGAATGACTAACGACACAAAGAATTAAATTGTCAAATTTTCGGGCCGACATGTCCCTTCCTCGGGACAAAGGAATTTTTTAAAATGTAAGATGGATAAAATGCAGAAAAGCTAAACCAACATAAAAGTACAAACGTATTTACTCTACAACTTACTTGCTGATAATTTGTTAGCTTGTTATTCAATATGTTAACTCGGGATGGAATTAGAACACGTCCTATTCGTCCAGTTACATGTATCGTGGATTAGTACGTTGACTTGCAAACTGGCAACATTTTTTTTCTATTACTTGAACAAAAGGATAAATGGTACACTAAGCACGCTTAAAGGTAATAGGAGACGGTGCTTAACAATACCTTTTCTCTCCATAATTATGAACTTTGTTTTATAGAATCCTCATAAAAATGCTTTTTTAAGATTTATAACAGTATTAACTCGAAGAAATCCAAGTGCAAAGGTAGTCGGAATAGAAAATCGTTACCCGATTATCGTTCCTGGGCGGAAGGAGGTAAATCACAAACAAAAATGTCCGTCCTCCAAGGCTGTAGGTGGGAGAAGAGGCAGAGTGACGCGCTGCGTGGCCGGAATTTTATTGCTAGATTCTGATTGGTCAATCTCTGCCGCTCCTAAGACATGAAACAAAATTACCATTATCATGCATCACTCAATATTACCGAACAGTATATCAGACATTAACATTCAAAGAGAATACTTATTGATTACTATAAAATAAGTAAACTTGAATTTATATATTGTACTTGAGCATTCCTAGAGGTTGATTCTCATTATTGTGTCATACACTGTTCTTAGAGACATGACTGGTAAATTTTTTCGTGATATTTACTGTTCCTAGAGACATGAATTCTCTATCGTGGACATGATTTTAATCTTGTTATTCACCATTCCTAGAGACATGACATGATAGGTCAATTTTATCTTGTTATTCACCATTCCTAGAGACATGATAGGTCAATTTTATCTTGTTATTCACCATTCCTAGAGACATAATTGATCACTTTTTTCTTGTTGTTTACCATTCCTAGAGACACGATTGGTCACTTTTATCTTGTTTACTATTCCTAGAGACATGGATTCTCTATCGAGGACAGGATTATGGCATATCATCAATAGTACGCGATGCCTACAGTAAATATAGTGACGCAGAGTTTGGTTCAAAAAGCAGTGAAAAAGAAATCTCCAATGTTCAAAGACACGTAAAATTGATTCGCATTGCTGGAGAAAAGTCTGTGGTGAGTATGTAGAAATAGATGTACTTCATGAAAACTTTATTTAACTGCTTCATTTACTTTGAATGGTGTATTTTATGATCAGTTTTATATAAAAGAGAAAGTATAATCACCTTCAACATTACGTTTAGATTTTATGGCTTTCATGGCATAGTTAAATCAAGTTTGAACAGGTTATCTAAATTCATTATATATATTTGAACTTGCCAAGGCGCCGCCAGACATGACGCAGTGGGACTGTACCATTGACCCACGAGACAAGGCCCAGTTTTTACTGGAGTTTGAGGAATATATTTCCAACAGAGAAGTGGCCTTCTTCAGCCATTCAATTGATTTAAGTAGGTTCACTCTGAATCTGAGAAATCCGTATAATTTTAATAATGTATGAAGTATTTGAAATAAATGCCTGCAAAAATAGAACATGCACTACAATGAGATGAAGAAATTGTAAATGCACAACAATGAGACAAAATCACACCAAAGTATGATGAAAAAAGAAAATACACTACGATGAGATGAAAAACAAAACAAACACACCATATGAGGTACTATTAAACGCAGGAAATACACCATAATGAGATGTAAGACAGAAATTGCACATCAGTGAGACATGAAATGAAAAATACACAATGAGAAAGACACCACATTAAGATGAGAGAGTATAAAATATACCACAATAAGATATATAAGAAATAGAATTAAAAAATTACATGACAATGAGATGTTAGCTAACAAATACATGTACACCACATTGAGATGTCAGTAAAGAATACCACAATGAGATGTTAAATGAAATATAAACCAGAAGGAGAGATATATACCACAGTGAGATAAAAAATAGAAAATGGACCACAATGAGATGAAAAATATAAGCTATACCACAAAATGAGATGATAGATATTAAACAGAGCACAATGAGATGATAGAATATACAATATACCACAATTAGATGAAAAACTAGAAGATGAAAACCACATTGGGATGAAAAAAGAAATTACACCACAATGAAATACAACTATGTTATCTTTAATACCGGAGATACTGATAAATCCCGATAGCGGTAAATTTCACATTGAACAAGCTTTGAATTTAAACCAAAGATCGCATATATCTCCCGTTTTAGTAGAAGATTACAGGTTACAGGTTTATATTTCATTTAACATCTCATTGTGGTATCTTTACTGACATCTCAATGTGGTGTATTTCTTATCTAACATCCCATTGTCGTGTAGTTTTTTTAGATTCTATTTCTTATATATCTTATTGTGGTATATTTTATACTCTCTCATTACAGGTAGTCACCCTGTTCCGAGATGTCATTGCGTTTTACTCGAAAATTTATTTTTGTATCATGGTTTTCCCTTCTGAGCAATTCTGGTTAGTATATTGATTTTAAAATATGTTTTGGGAAACTGTTAAAGTTAGAATAATAATGAATCCACGGTAAGCATGTAGAGCAACTAGTCCTCATCATCAAATATATCTCGAATACAGAGTAAAATTAATTTATAAAGTATATACAGGAACTTAAATTTTTTGGGATTCTCTAATACCCTTATTTAAGGTAGCTGCAACCTAGTGTGATTTATCAATATTAATGGTTGAAAGAGGGAAAACTGTATTAATTTCCACTCAGTATAGTTTAATTTAAACGAAAACCGAAGAAAATGCCACTTTTTGAAAGACGTCAGACATACATGTACAAACACAGAAGTATGGGTCAACATACATATGGGTCAATACAACCTCGCATTGAGTCAAATGCTGTCTGACGTATTTCATACCGATTGTTAAGCCGTTCTTGGCACACTGATTTGACTGCGGATAACTCCGTTTACCTGATCAGGATATGGGGCTCACGGCGGGTGTGACCGGTCAACAGGGGATGCTTACTCCTACTAGGCACATGATCCCACCTCTGGTGTGTCCAGGGGTCCGTGTTTGCCCAACTATCTATTTTGTATTGCTTGTAGGAGTTATGAGATTGATCACTGTTCGTTATCTTCACCTTGCATAAGCAAATCTCATATTTTCGTAAAACAGAATAAGAAAAATAAAAATAAATATACAACTTGTAAAAATGACGATGTTTTCAAGTCAACAGTTTAGAAAACTGCTAATTCATAAATATGTATACATTAATCGTGAATATTAAGGAAATTGTAGTATAATACACATCCGGTAGAGGAAATATCAGCATAGGAGTTATTTCCCAAGACAAATTTTTTTTATATAAATAATTCATTATCCATGGAAAATGTAATTGTTTTTACTATCAATGTTTTACCCATTTTTTTTTAAACCTTATCCAATGAATTAATTCCTCTAAAAGATATATTTCTATCATGCACAAAGTTTGATTTAATAACATTTTTTTGCGAAAACCTCTGTTACCACATGATGATCGATCTAAGGGTTTCACCGTAGGGGATGGAGCGCGATATTTGACATAATAAAACAAGACAACTTGTAACATTTCATGAATCAATCATACTATTTCATAATGATTGAAATTTAGATTTTAAACTAAGTAATTTTAAGTACAAATGAAGGACCAATTATTGACAAACAAGTTGATGATACAGGGGTTTCAACAGTCTCGTTTAAGATCAGTATTTCGCAAATTCTATGGTCATTATAACGATCTAGTTTGCCATTACAACCTATCATTGGGGCAAATGCTGTCTGACGTGTTTCATACCGATCGTTATACCGTTCGTGGCAAACTCGGATCACTGGGCATACCAGAGGTGGATTAGGTTCCTAGGAGAAATATCTATATCTTGATGAGGTAAACGGAGTAGTTCGTAGTGCAAATCAGTATGTAAAGAACGGCTTAATAATTGATGTGCATCACGTGAGACAGCATTCCACCCAATGATATCTTGTATTTGCACGTTAGATTATTGAACAGATTTACATACTGATTCTGACCATGGATACTAGTACTCCGTTTACCTGATCAAGATATATGGCTCACGGTGAATGTGACCGGTCGACAGGGGATGCTTACTCCTCATAGGCACCTTATCCCACCTTTCGTACATGTTTGCCCAACTCTTTATTTTGTTTTCCTTAGAGTTACGAAATTGATCACTGTTGGTAATATTCACCTTTCTCATTCAATGGTTTTGCTCCGTACAGATGTCTTGTACATATGCAATGAAATTCTAATGCCTGTTTTCTTTAAGTATATTCGATGTTGCAATCGATCATCATATGAATATTTTTATACATCAATGTTAACAGAGAGTCTTTTAAAATTTCAAAACATGACCTGATGTTAAGATATCTATATTAAGTGATATTCGAGAAAAATGCAACAGTATCGCGGAAAAATAGATATCTTGGACGTTTCAATTTCATCTGAAATGGGAAGAATTTGCTACTTCTGATATAAGATAAGACTTTTCACAAATATGAAATGAACCCAACTTTGAATAATTGCAGATTTTTGTTTACAAAGGAGATATATTGCAGTATTAAGTAGTTATATGAAAACCAGAATTATGTGTTATTAAAACTGTTGGTGATGTTTGATTAATACAGAAATGCCAATCCCTGTAGCAATACTGGCCTGTGAAGGGGACATTTCTACCATTAGACACATAGCTGGAGCCCTAGAAAGAAAAATTCCCGTCATCATCATCAAGGGATCGGGGAAAGCTGCCGACCTTATTCTGGATTTTCTAGACGAGTGCGTCATGCGTTTGTATTCTCCGTGAAATTTCAAAAGATAAAAATTATATTTGATTATTTCATTAAAATTCATGAACACGTATTATTTATCATAGCAATGACAATCTGATGTTGAAGGCGAGTCTTCTGTTTGGTGTTCGTTTTAACAACGAAAGCTTCAACGACCTGCAGGAATATTTGACGAGGATTAAAAACAGGAAAGATTTGGTATCCTAACCCTGTTACTTAAATCTCACAATCATATCTTTCTTGCGGTGTACTCATTTAATGTTTGCCGATTTAGTTTTAAAAAGTAATTTTGACGACTTGTTTTGAAAGATGAAAAAATGCACTAGTAATACATTGTAACTGCATATTCTTGAAATGAAAAAGAATGAAAACAATATTGTATATATATGCAGTTATCAGGTTCCTATATTTGGTAACCAAATTGCAAACAAAGAACGAGGATTGTTTTGCAAATTCTCGGGTGTTCTAAAAGCCGAGAACAATAAGGCCATGAAAAATATTTCAAACTCACAAAAGTGATAAATAATATTTGACAAGAATATGATTTGGAGTCACAGAACATAATTACAAAGTGCTGTAAACCAACCTTTATTCGCGTTTCTTGCCGCGAACCAGTGCTTTGATGTATCTCGTATTTGTTTAAGATTATGTTGGTCGCGAATATTAGTCGCCGAGAACCAATTCATCACTGGTAAGTCGCGAATAAAAGTTGGTTTACAGTATCTGTCGGTGTTGGGTTACAGTATACTCTGTATAATTACTTCTTTCTACAGGTGGCTGTTTTTGATGTGGACAGGGATGACCCATTAGTACTTTCAAACACTGTCGGCGAATCTATTGTTCGCAGTTGGGCAATTGAGAAAACTTCAAGCAATCGGAAAACTGACGAGTACCAAGGTTTGTTTGTCTATCCGTTTATCAGTGTTTCAGTACTGATGTAATGCTTTATATGCCCAATTCACAGTAGACATAACATGACATACACATCACAATTAGAGAATTTCAGAAACGTCATCCATTGTGTTTAGTCATTGAATAGTTAATAACTAATACTTAGCAGTTGAATAGCCAACTATTCAATACTAACCTGTTGAATAGTAAATGGTTATTTGTTAAATAATAACTATCAAACTCTTAGTTTAAAGGTTGCAAATAAGAGGAAATTAACGATTTCACGTAAATTGTGTTACATTCTAAATTCCTCACAAAACATCTTTCTGGATTTGCAGTACACACTGAAATAATATATCCAGGAGAATTGCTTGTATCACGTTCATTGAAACATGTTGCATTTTACATGCACTAATAATCCCATGCACAACGTCACTCGCTTCTTGGTCCAGTTCACTGCTTTTTCTCAGGTGGGACTTGACTCATCATAACAACGACCGTTTTTTCACAAATTGGTCTGTCATTAAGCAGCGTACATTCTAGTGTCTGTTGAATTGAAATAAAATCCCACTAAGCTAGTTATCTCAACTTTAGAATTGCTGTTAATTTCAAAGGGCTTATGTTTGTATCATTCATCATCAGCTGGTGTAGTACGCGAGTGAAGGTACAAAAATGTCTCAGAAATAGGTGTCTCAAAACGACTATTAGTATGCTTTTTTATCTTTAGAAAAGGACCTATTATATATATATATATATATATATATATATATATATATATATATATATATTTCTTTTTACGTGGAACTCATTTCAAATGTTTGAATCCATTACCAGTTATCACTATTACTGTTTAATTTCATATCAAAGTTTTTCTGAAAACGATGCACTTGAATTCCTCTCAGATTCTAAATAACAAATAATATAATTGAGAACAGTATCTGTATCCTCACCGTTTAAATTTAGATTTTTAGAATTACTTTTGATTAAAGAAAATTTTACGAACTGAATCCATTTCCCTTCTTTCATGAAATGAATTGAGAACTTGTGTGAGAGTCTTTTTATAGACAGTATTACTGTTGAATAGATGAATGGCTCCATGATACAGACCATATATGTCACCTGACTGTGTTCAGAGTGCTCTCATTGTATTTCAGCAAGTGAATACTTGAATAATATTTGTTAGAAGTGGCTTAATTAAGGGAATTTAAAAAAAAGGTAAGATAAATAAGTCGATGGTGTTGAATAGTAAAGAGAAAACATCCCCAACCTGGGTCTTCGCTGGCGATGTTTTCCCTGAGCTATTCAACACCATCGAGTTATCTATCTATTACGTATACGGTCATGCTTGTAAAAATGTATATTACATTTATGCATATTATTTAATCTTTTATGAATATCATTATACGGAATGGTTGTTCAGAAAGCATTACATGTAACATTTGAATTCTTAAAAGGCATGTAAAGTATTATCTATTTGTTAATACCACATTTCTATAATCATGTCGTTTAGATAGTTTGTATATCATTATTGTTATGATAATACAGAGAATCATTGAATTTAATTGTTTCGATAACGGAAGATCTAGAAACCAACCGAGATGATTCAGGAGATCCTAATCAGGAAAAGGATGTGGCAACACCATCGGTGGTTAAAATAAAAATTCTCCGGGGGAATTCCGTCAGTCCCGAGCCAACTGAAGTGGGTGGCGCTCTGAAACGCTATAAGGAATCCAGGCCGTATGTTCTGAATCCTAAATACGCCTCTCCCACTTCTTTGCCTTTATACTTCTACTTTGGATATCAGTTGTTGCAAGAGATAAAGATCTTGGACCAATGTGGCCATGTAAGTCGTATAGAATAGAGATATTCGAACATTCAAAATCGTTTAATCATAAATACTACAAATCTTTAGCCTTGTAGATGTTTTTTTTACTTTCGACTTGTCCTTTAGAACTTAATGTTCTTTTCCTTTGACAGGTGCTTCTTTTCGAAGCTTTGAAATCCAACAGATGTGATTACGTCAGAGTTTTACTGGATCATGGAGTGACGTTTGAATTCCGCAACCTGTTGGAACTCTATGAACAGGTACATGTACATGTACTACAAGATTACCCAAAAATCTTTTTTAAAAGTTCCGAGTTTGAAATAAGCCGAATCTCTACAAATGGTTTGTGAACTACTGCATTCTTTAAGTCCACATTTATTACCATAAATATATCTGACCTGTTTTCAGTAATCTGTAATGAAGAAATCAATGAAACAATATTATACATTGATCAGTATTGATGGTACATGTACGATGTAGGTTGTTGCTTAGTGCTTTCTGTTTCAATGTTTCCTAAATTCCTTACCAGACAGTTTCGTGTAATGGGTGTAATGGTACATGTACGATGTTAATTGTTGCTTAGTGCTTCCTGTTTCAATGTTTCCTAAATTCATTACCAGACAGTTTCGTGTAATGGGTGTAATTTCGAGAAAGATGATTGTCTACACATACAATGGCTACTAAAGGTATGTAAGGTTGTCAATGTTTGTATTATTTGATTACACGCCTCTGTTTTAATCTGTTGTATTTCGCATGATGACAATCTATAATCATACCAATACAGACGTCTTCCAGATGGATTCATGTTCGAAATTTATTGTACATGTAAAGTGGATGTAATTCACAGATTTCCGGATTGCCCATGCACGTGATGTTATTCTATGATATTTCATTTCAATTATTTTACCATCGATATCTTTATCAATTAAAATGATAGCCATTTCCTACATGAATATGAACAATGTGCGTAAGGATATTGATGAATATAGTACAATTATTTTAAGGAATTGGGATTATCGACAGAAATGAAAGTAATATGTAAATATAAATATAAATTTCATTTTTGAAAATACTTGCGGGTATGAACAGCAACGCTTCACGCCAGCATACTTTCATGAATGTAAGCGCTAAGTTGAAAGCGCTTCATGAAGTATGCTACCGTAAAGCATCACAGTTCATACCATTATGTATTTTCAAAAATGAAATTCTTAGACATCCTGAATTATCCTTTGGTTATATATCTTCAATTTATTTAGAAAATAGAAAACCGAATGCCTAATCATAATTTTCTTTCATTATATTCGGTAAGAGAGAATCCAAAATTGGAATAAAATATCGATACTATAATGTCTCTCATGTTTGGTGATTAAAACAGACAATAATTTACCTGTAATCAATTTCTTTTCTTTTTTATTTACCTGGATTCTCATTTCCATTTAGTCAACGTGTTTTATAATGCAGAAATGTTAGGATGTTGGCTAAAAAGGGCGACCAATTAGAACCTTTAGGCTACCATGATTTGCAATGACACAGGTAGTAACGATACTTTAAAGTAGGTCGTCTGGGGTCACTATCGCAGCATGTGTACAGACGAGTGGAAACGTGTCTTGGTAATTGGTACTGAGCAGTAATACATAGGGTTATTAACATCTCGAAAAACTCGCTCGCGGTATATACAGTTGTATCATAACCTCTTCTTTTTTAGCCGGTGATAATTAACCTTTTATCTTTAGATGGTCTTAAGACACACAAGACGTCTTAAATTTCGGATGCTTTCTGATTTTGCAATAGCGTTGATAAATTACTATAGTCATGAGATGTATCTAAATAAATGTTCAAGAAAGATCTCAGATACCTTTATGAACAGTTTCTCTGCTATTTAAGTACTTGAATTTAATGAATTTAGCAAATTGAAGAAGAAAAAGCGAAAATTGTCTGCGATCATGATAAATACAGATCCTTCAAAAGAGAGATACAAGAGAAAAATGAACAGATAAGACTCTACACCAGAATCATGAATGGAGAAATGCACGAAACCAAAATTTACGTGAAAAATCAAGAGATAGACTTGGAAAAATTAACGAAAAAGCAGAGGAGGAGAAAATTACAAAAAGCGATCAATTCCAAGGCTACAAGCAGAGAGGATACTGAAAGTAGTCTAAACCAGTTAACTGACGACAACGAAGACAGAGTGGCTAGAGCGGCCAGGGGACTGTGTAGGAAAACTCTGGGATACAGAGGTAAGTGAGACTGGAGTGTCACTGTCATCTTTAGCGTGTGTGATATTTTTTTTCTGTTAATATCAAGAGTCAAGTTGACACAAGTCAGAAATGCTATGTATCCAGTGCTTGTTAAAATCACCCAAGTGCACTGTTGACATTTTGAATCGAATTTAAAATACAAACGCAGCATTAAGTAATGATAATATATGTATAAATATTTCACGGATTACATGAATGTGAATATTTTCGTGTGAAAATATTTTATTGAACATATATGCTAACGGCAAATTAACAACTCAACTTTTTTGACAAATGGGGTCATTTCAGCTTCTCCATCGTCAACTTCCCATATTTGTATGACTAGGTTTGTTTTATAAATCGAGGTAGGCTACTGACAAATATGTTGATGTTACAGGGGTTGGAACAATCTCCTTTAAAGTCAGCATTTCTCAAATTCTATGGTCGTTATAACGATTTAGTTTGCCAACCTACCATCGAGTCAAATGCTGTCTGAAACGTTTCATGTCAATTGTTAGGCCGTACTGGTTTTGACTACGGATTACTCCGTTTACCTGGTCAAGATATAGGGCTCACGGCGGGTGTGACCAGTCGACAGGATATGCTTACTCTCCCTAGATACCCGATCCCACCTCTAGTATATCCCGGGGTTCATGTTTGCCCACCTATCCAGTATGTATTTCTTATAGGAGTTATAGAATTGGTGTCTGTTCGTTATCTTCCCCTTTTCAACTTACTTACTGTGTATATAGAATTCTAAAGTTGAGTTTCCGAACATGAAAATAAAGTAATTACATTAGCAATAATTCAAAGTTTCTTTATTACCACGAATCAAGTGATACAAGAAAAGGATAAAGATATATCAGATATCCTCCTATGGGCAATTTTTGCGAATCGGAAAGAGCTAGCGGAGATTTCTTGGCTTCGAACCGACGACCATCTTCGTAAGTTTGCACGAATTCTTAGTGTATCTAAATGTATATTCGTTTTTTAATATGTATGTTCGTTTAATTTTACTGCTATATGATATATCTATTATATATCTTGTTTTCAGTGACAGGTCTTATTTGCTCTGCAATTCTCAAGAAACTTTCCAAGAAAGCTTATGGTGTAAAAGAGCAAAATTTGGCTGCAGAATTGAATGAACATGCCAAGTAAGTGCTTACTGCAACAGCGTCATACATTTTAGCCGGTTAATGCATTTTGAAATGAAAGTAGACGGCTTATTTTTTACATGCTATGCGAAATTATTATTTCGCATTTTGCTCAGGTACGAAGGACATTATCAAGAACCATATCCACAAAATAAATGTTGTAATAAGGAAAAATCTAACTTGATGATGAACACTTGTACAGTGTTTCTGTGACATGTCAATCACTGTAGATGCTTAGACCTTTGGAAGAAAATTTATTCATTCGAGAAAACTTTCCAATCTTTATAGGTACATATTTTTTGTATTGTCCAATATACAGTTGAGCAGAATAATTGATTGCTTAGTTGCCCATGTCAATTTTATCGTTTTACATATGCAGAATTTGATTTCATAGATACATGTTACTCTTAGTCTAGAATCTAATTCAGCCTTGTTATTAGGATTTAAGGGTGGGTGTTATTGCTTGTTTGACTTGGTTTTGTTAGATTGAGCAATGAACACTCCATCATAGATTGGTACACTTACAACGAGATCCACCGTTAAGTGCTTCAGTTTTATTATACGCCCGTCAATAGACGGGACGTATTGTGTTATGGCGCTGTCCTTGCGTCTGTCCGGCTGGCTGGCTGGTTGTCCGTCAGTCCCAGGTCATGTTTTCCGGACATTTTTCCGTAACGGATGCATGTACAACTTTAAAATTTGGTCACAATATCTCTCTCAAGAATTGTAAGTGAGAGTTTGCATTTCAGCTGGATTGGTCCATCTTTGACCTACTTTAGGGCTATAAGTAGGTCAAACCGTTTTCAGGCCTTTTTTTCGTTACAGATACAGATATTGCCCAGAAATTTACACATAAGTTTTCTTTCAGAGGAATACGAGTTTGCATTTCAGCTGGATTGGTCAGTCCATCCGTGGCCTACATGTACATTAGGATAAAAGTAGGCCAAATAGTTTTCCGGGCTGCTTTTGATTATGGATACAGATATTGCCCTGATATTTAGTCATAGACTTCCTCTCGGAGGAATACAAGTTAATTTTGCATTTCAGATGGATTGGTCCATCCTTGACCTACTTTTGAGCTAAAATAAGGTTAAACAGTTTTCCGGGCTTTCTTCATTATGAATACAGAAATTGCCCTGATATTTAGTCATAGACTTCCTCTCGGAGGAATACAAGTTAATTTTGCATTTCAGATGGATTGGTCCATCCTTGACCTACTTTTGAGCTAAAATAAGGTTAAACAGTTTTCCGGGCTTTCTTCATTATGAATACAGAAATTGCCCTGATATTTAGTCATATACTTCCTCTCAGAGGAAGACAAGTGCAGTTAACATTTAAGCTGGATTGGCGCACTACGACTTACATGTACAGTGCTTTAGGGGTAGAAGTACGTCAAACAGTTTTCCAGATTTTTTTGGTATGGTCACAGGTATTGCACTGAAATTTAGTCACATCCTCCCTTTCAGAGAAATACATAATCAGTTCACATTTGAAACATTTCAAGTTGATTGGTGCACCATGACCTACTTTAGGGCTAAAAGTAGATCAAATGGTTTCCTGTACTTTTTAACATCATAAATAGGTATCGCACCAACATTTTGTCACAACCTCAATCTCGTCGAAAATGTAATACATAATCAGTTCACATGCCAGATGGATTGGTGCACCATGACCCACTTTAAGGCTTTTCTATTCAGAATGTGTGTTGTATCAATTCAGAGTGCACAATATACTTCCAGGTTGAATTTCACTGTCCTGCGGGCGTATATTGTACTGTTTGCGATACTCTTGTTATACATCCATCAATGTTTCGTTTTGTGATACTATGGATTTCACATAGTGTGATTCGATTTTCCGGATTACCACAGTGTTTTTCTGATTCTGTATCAGTATTCCCTGAAACTGATGACGTCACAATGGATCAACACAACGTTTTTTTGTGGAAAATATCGACCACGACACAAACAAAACTGCGTACAAAAAATATAATTTCACTGTACGTCTATGTTTTTGATTATTTGGACTACATTTATTATCTCATAAATTTGAATTTAGAAATGCATGAGGGGTATATAATAAATTCATCATAATTACAGTAACTTAATCCGAAGAGTTGGATCACGTCTCGTTGACTGAGCGGTGCGTCTCGATTGATCTGATGATCGGCGCCTCTCAATCCAAAGTGATACCAATCTTCAGATCAAGTTACTGTAGTCATGATATATATATATATCGTATAATTTGAGCAGATTTCTGGAGAAATTCCATTGTCCTAGCTTTGTATGCTTCATAGGTTGTTCGAGGAACGATGTTTGGCCATAATGGACCGTTTGTACGAGGAGGACACTCGAAGCGCCATAGACCTAATGGACGACGTGTCCAATGTTTGGGGAATCAAGTCTAGTCCACTGACCTTCGCTCACGAGAACTTCTTGTATGACGTGGTGGCACATGCATGTTCCCAGAAAAACATGAACCGACAGTGGTACAACAACTTAGCTCCGGACCTCAAACCCTTCATGAAAGTGAGGCTCCTGGAATTTTCCCCTCAATTTACTGTCTTTACACTTAATACCTTATTTATGTTGATTTTCTTAAAAGCGGAATTTCTACGTTCTTTATTATTAACCCAAACATTTTGTTGTAGTCGATGTTTCGGAAATCAAGGAAGTTTTTCACGGCACCTGTGACGAAGTACATGTACAACTATGTAAGAACCTTGCCTAGTTACAATCCCGTTATTTGAATAATTGAATCAAATTTGCATATATTACCTGTAAAAATTGATATGTAAATTTTAATGCATGATTAATCTTTCAAAACATTCGGTAGTTGATATTCACTGTTTTCTTAATACTAATATGAATAACTTAATAATAATTTATATAAGTTGTTTGCTTGTTTGCTAATCATCGCAAAATAGAGTTTAAAGAAATGTTACTAATATTAATATGTAACAGATATATCCGCGTTAAATTCTCCACGGCAAATCATTCATTATCTACTGAGATGCACAGTAAAACACAATATTAATAATGCTCATTGTAGATTACCTTCCTGCTGATGCTGATATTGTAATGCTCATTGTAGATTACCTTCCTTGTGATGCTGATATTGTAATGCTCATTGTAGATTACCTTCCTGGTGATGCTGATATTGTAATGCTCATTGTAGATTACCTTCCTGGTGATGCTGATATTGTAATGCTCATTGTAGATTACCTTCCTGGTGATGCTGATATTGTAATGCTCATTGTAGATTACCTTCCTGGTGATGCTGATATTGTAATGCTCATTGTAGATTACCTTCCTGGTGATGCTGATATTGTACAGCTTCTTCGTACTGACAAGTATTGGTACAGAGTATTATGGCATGAATATTGCTATAGTATTTGAATATTTTGTCTACTTCTGGGGCTTTGGCGACTTGGTAGAAGAACTAATCGGCTGCTTTGTGAGAATTATTCTTCTTCTTTTCTTTAGGAAGAAAAAGCAAGTTTTAAATGACGAAATTGAATTTAGGTATAAATCGATCGATCACTCTAAAACAATCATTAGCATGGTTCTTTCATTCAATGTAGGGTTGTTTAGAATCAGTCGGTAAATCACACCGTGGATACTATGCCCGGCTGAAGAGATACGTTTACGATTTTTGGAATGTGGTAGATCTTTTGTCTTATCTGCTATTGATAACAGCGTTGTTTGTCCGGCATCTCCACCCTTCCTCCACCCAAACCGACGCCAGAAGGATGTTCTCGTTATCCCTGCTTGTCATGTATCTAAGGTTTTTGGAAGTTTTTCTGGTTCACAGAAGATTGGGACCTACGTTGATCATGATCAAGGAAATGGTTTGTACGAAATAATTAAAAAGAGATTTGAAGCGTTTTCAGCTGGATAAATGCAGTGTAAATTCATTTTCTCGAAAGTTAGCTTTTTTATAAGTAATACATTGATTGGTTTATAGTCTGATATATTGACACTGATCACGAATTCTTGCGATATATTCAAATATTAATATTTATGATCATTCATTTGTACCAAGGGCACCAAGATATCGATGCAAGGAAATGTATCACCATTCATGTGTAAAGGTTTTGTGTTGATTTTTCTGGTTTACAGTCTAGATATGTGTGCAAATTTCTCGACAATTCTGTCTTTGAACAGTTGAAGGACCTCATCGGCTTCCTGTTCCTTACCGTGTTTATTGTGATAGGTGTAGGGATATACTACCATGCCAACCTCTGGCCAGATCACCAGGAAATCTGGAAAGGAAGATCGTTGTTGAAAATAATTTACTACCCTTATTGGCAACTATATGGAGAGACATTTACCGAATTTCTGGAAGGTACGGAATAACTTGTTTTTGCGATAATCTAATTTTCGCTTTTTCCCCCGAGTATTTTTGAATCACAATGAAATTCGCATAAAATTTACATCGATTGTGTACCATTTCTTACAATATAAGAATAACTCAGTGAGTAGAAACCCGCCACCCAAGGTGTAGTACTATAATTATCTTAAACGGTGGCCAGGCGTTGTCACTCTGTACAGGCACCTGATAACTTGTTGAGTGAGAACATACATAGTTTGTTCTGTACAAAATTCAAATCTGTCACGTGTTACTTTTAATTTGTAACTTGGAGAATCGTAAACAAAGAACAACGCAGATAAAAAATAGCAGTATTTTGGGGGTATTTTCGCAAAATTTATTATATGCAAAATAACCTGTTATACGGTACATCTTACCGTGCGGTATAATGATTAAATGATTACCTTAGCAATATTACATGCAAGAATCACATTATATAGGTGTACAATCGATGAAATTGCTGTTTTCAACATTTAGATGACTGTCATAATTTCACGCATTGTGAATAGGACCTGCTGTGAAACAGTTGTGATTTTGCAAACGGTATAATAGTAATTGTTTTGCCATTTTCGACCACAGAGTCGTCCATTTCTGCTTCTTACTTAGATATTTTATTGAAAATAAATATTATCAGAAAACTAACAACTCTATGATAAACGGGATGATTTTAGCTTCTCCATCGTCAACTTCCCATATTTATGTAGCAATATTCCATCATCTGCATATGGTGTTAATATATCTCAACTGATTCGATACGCAAGAGCTTGTTCTGTGTATGATCAGTTTTTAAATCGAGGTAGGCTAGTGACAAACATGTTGATGATGCAGGGGTGTCAACAGTCTCGTTTAAAGTCATCATTTAGGAAATTCTATGGTCGTTATAACAATCTAGTTTGCCAATAAAACCTAACATTGGGTCAAATGCTGTCTGACTTGTTTCATACCGATTGTTAGGCCGATCTTGGCACACTGATTTTGACTACGGAATATAGTAATATTCCATTAGCACATGCATATGGTGTTTATGTCTCTGAACTAGTTCTGCGTATGATCAGTTAATCAATCGAGGCCGGCTACTGACAAAAACATTATTGTTACAGGAGTTTCAACAATGTCGTTTAAAGTAAACATTTTGCAAATTTTATGATTGTTATAACGTGTGTCATATACAGTATGATATTACCAGAGTGGATACAAATACAACCGAAATGCAATTTTAAACGTATTGAATGATGGGATGAATAACTATTATTTCAATTTTCAATTATGTTATTTTGATGTGATTATTATTGTACATGATTTATAAAGCGCTAATTATATCTCGAGTACTGTACAATATAACAAAAATGTACAGGTAAATGACATGAATTTGAAATCATAAATGGTATAAAATAATACATATGAATTAAAACCTTTCATGAATTAAAATTCAAAAAAATAAAAAACTATCAATTATGTCAACACTCTGATAAAGAATAATGATAACATAATTAAAAAATAAAATTTCATCATATCGATTTTTGCACAGCTTTATAAAGCTAAAGATGTAATTAAAATCTAGAAAAAAAAGACGGGTTTTCTAGTACCAACAGAAGTTTTATCTTTGTTACATGTATGAAGGCAAGGAACTTTCGGACTGTTCTGCTGTGGCTTCAGAATGGAAGTCGGGCACCTCCATAGACCGTTGTCCTCAAGAAGACTGGACAGTGTCTGCAATATCAGGCCTTTACATGCTGTTCTCTAACCTCCTGTTAGTGAATCTGGTCATCGCTATGTTCAGGTATTGCACATTTCCTCAATTGTTTGCTATTTATGACAGGTTTTATGCTAGAGTTCGTTTAAATTTCTAATTGGCTATTACATCATAATGAATGATGCAAATGAAATACTTATCGTGTATCTATTCCACAGTTATACTTTTGAGAGAGTTCAAGAGAACTCCGAAAAGTTGTGGCGATTTCACAGATACACAGTCATCAACGACTACGTCTGGAGGATACCCTCTCCCATCAACCTTATCTTACTACCCAAGCGCTTTTGTTGTCCCGGGGGTGGTCGTAAAAACAGATGCAGAGGTAACGTTTTGTTCAGCGGGGATCACAATATGAAAATTAACTAAAGTTACACTGTAATGTATTTTAAAAAAAAACACAACAGGAATAAAACTGTTGAAAGAAGAATAGTTATGCATTTGTATTCTATGTTTCATTTTTTATCCCACAATGTAATCAGAGAATATAGATAAATTTTGTTATCCAATGCAAATGTAATTCACATACAAAAGAAAGTTAACATAATAGATGGTGTATGGAATACAAATGGAAATTACACAATACAAAGATAGAATTCAAATGAAAAAAGAAATAAATGCAAATTATAGAATACGAAAAGAAAATGTCCAATACAAATTAACAATTACAACATACAAATAAACAAACTATGTAAAACAATGGTGATAATATTGAGTATGAAGAGAAAATTATAGTACATAGTATAAATGTAAAAGATTGGATATTGCAACGTTTGACATATCAACTTCTTGCAGTGACTTTGTATTGGGTCTTTTACATGTTAAATATCTTATGTATCCTTTCGCTTCTCTACAGCTGTTTTAGTGTGTTGTAACAAAGAGGAAGTGGAAAAAGGAAGAGAAAGCCACAAAAAAGAAAAGAAGTATAGAAGAAACCTTCAAAGAAATGTCGCGTTTGCAATTTACAACAAACTCTGATACCCGGATATAAAACGTTGATAATTCTAATTCTGATGTGATTTAACAGTGATCTACTATTAATCGACAGGGGATGTTAATACCTCCTAGGCACCTGATCCCACCTCTGGTGTGTCCAGGGGTCCGCGTTTGCCCAGCTATCTATTTTTAGTCCAGTCATTCCAGCCAAAAATATAGCGTAACCTCAAACAAATTGCAACAGAAATGGTTTTGTCTTCAAACGGTGAGTCAAGGGATGCTCTAGCGTATATAAAAATCGAGAGCACAGAACAAAGGGGAAACGTGTATTTTGGGGACAAAAACGTATATTTTGATAAAAAAATCACCAAAAACCGTGAATTATCATTTATCTTAACACATGACAGAAATAAAAGAAACACAATTGCTATAATTATCGGGAACGGTGTTAACATTCACAAACTACTTTATTCATAACAAAATTTCAAGTGAATGAATTTTTTATGAGGTGTAATGCCTTATTTTTGACGAAAAATCGATGAAAATGAGAAGAGTTTTATGAAACCCGTAAACATTTATTCTGGCACAAAATGAGATACTATTTATATGAGGCAGTTAAAGAAGTGATAATTAATTCATAAGAATTATTCAACAGTTTGAGATTTTATGATAATGAGTGTGTATCAGTGGCATATTTAAGGGGGCGAAGCCGGCGCCCCCCCTAAAATTTTCAAAATTAAGGTAATTCGTGGTATTTTGTTTAGCTAAACACATACACAATAGCTAAATAGTGTGGTCCAATGTCAGAGAAAACAGACTAACGTTTGTAGGTGATCACCAGCGCATAACAGTGGTACATGTAGGATAATATCAGTTCCATTTAAAGACATATTATTTGATACTATTATACGGTTGGATAATTCTGAGCTTTCTGATTGGCCAAGGTTCAACAAACTAAACGAAAGATAAAATGCAACGTTATATTCATCTCAACGTGCCTTTAAAGTGAATACTGCGTTTTCTTAACATAGAACGAAAATAAAATCGGGAAATCTCAAATTGATACGATTTGTTATTACTCTTTGGTCGTTTAAGGAAAGCTCGCCTCTTTCGACTGGGGCTTGAACTCTATCTGTGAACAAAAATGACCGATCACATAATGTTTCGTAAGCTCTGATAGCAGGTTTCTATGCGTCGAATCCTTCAATTTAACAATGAAACAATTGATGCCATTTCTCGGTCAATACGATGCTTTACTTACCCTTTCAGTACAATATTCATCTTCCTACGGGGATCGGGGAATTTTGTAGTTCTCGGGTAGCGTATCCCTATTACTTGTTATGGTACCTATAGGGATTCCAAGGGTCATTGACATTCAATGAACCCGTAAATGTTTTTTTTAATTATTAGCTCACGTGATCACCTAAATCAACGCAAAGATAATGCTCTAAGGTTTATCAATACACCAAAGCATATCATATATATCTAAGTAAGATTTCATCATCGAAAGAGGGATACAATTCTCAATGATTTTTGTGAGGATTTTCCCGGAATAATAAAAAGCGTTTTGTTTGCAAGTAAAGGGTTTTAGAGTACAAATGTCATTGTGATTTGATGTATGCTGTTATGCTGTTTCTTTAAAAAAAATGTTATGGAAATTAAAATCGTTAATTAATTTATGTAAAGGATATAAGCCAAAAACTATCTATTCTGTGAGAGAAAGAACTGATCGAGGCCCGCAGGGTCGAGATCAGTTCTTTATCTCACAGAATGGACAGTTTGAAGCTTAAAATTTAGAAATTCTTTTCAAAATTAAGGATTATCTCCCTCATGCATAACTCTTATCCTTAGACGAATTTGACACCAGTTTTTGGCACTCTGTTTTTCCTTAATATAGCTCTTACAAGTTTATTGTTATTTCGGATTTCAAAAATTCGGTCGAGCATCACTGAAGAGACATTATTTGTCGAAATGCGCATCTGGTGCATCAAAATTGGTACCATATAAGTTTTACATCCAACTTAATTAAAACAACTTTTGTTCAAAGAATGAACAGGTTCAGGTAAACCCATTGTCCAATGTAGAAGTCTGTTTCTTTTGTTCACTTATTGGACAGTGTCAGGTAAGTAATCTTGTACTGCAGGTTTTATATCCACGCACTCTAGTACTGAGTCATATCAACATGCCATCCTCTGATGGGGAGAGTATTTTCATTGTGTAATCAAAATCTAAGGATTTTAATGAAGGTACTGCGAATACTATCTTAATGAGTGTTATATTCTGGATATGGAGGGTGAGAAAGTTATGGAGCCAAATTTTGATCTGAAAAGCATTGTTTTTGGAATATTTGAATGAGGAAATATTTAACACCAGCCAAAAGAGCCCAATACGTCTATCTCGTGAAAGGAAATGAAATTATTCATGAAAGCGAAAATAATAATTCAGAATTAGAATTAGGGCTCATGGCGGGTGTGACCGGTCGACAGAGAATGTTTACTCCTCCTAGGCATCTGATCCCACCTCTGGTATATCCAGGGATGTGTGTTTGCCCAACTCTCTATTTTGAATTACTTATAGGAGCTATGAGATTGATCACTGTTCGTTATATTCACCATTCATGGTAAAAAAGATGTAAAAATATTTTAATTGGTGGATCTATAGACTTTATGTCTTTATGTTTATAAAGTTTGAATTAGGCCTTAAGACCTTTGTTGTATAGATCAAATTTTGTTCAATGTTTGAAATCACAGAGTTTTGTGATGTATGTAGGATGACGACATTTGTATATCTTTATTCAATGGTTTTTGAAATTTATTGAGAAACTTAGTTCCACAAGTTTTATTTGTCTTTCTTAAATTTGGTAAGATCTGTTAATATAAGGCTTGTTGAAAAAAATGTGATAGAATTCAGAATTTTTCACTGACCCCCCCCCCAAAAAAACAACCACCCCCAAAAAAACCAAGTTACCTCAGTTGAAGGTCGTTGTCGTTTAGTAAACTTAGCCAATGTATGCTTTATGATACATGTTATTTAATTAAATTTACAGAAACCGTGGGGGAAAATAGGGAACTGGTGTTGTCAAAGGAATTAAAATGAAGTTTTCCATCTTCGATAGTCCACCAAATATTTCATAAAAGTAGCAATATTTATTCTTAATCTATCAATTACAATGTATACAATGCTATTATAATCATTAGCCATACCCTTTTGTTGTAAAGCAGTTGTTAGATGGTGGAATGAACTGGTAACCTTTGTTAATGTGAATTCATCGACAGTGAATAATGATACCTAGCGAAATGAAAAAGGAGGAGACAAATGATGCCATGTGTTTTATCTCCTTTAAATCTCTATAAACTTTATAGACATATTTAAACATCGTTGATGTCACGATAAGAAGACACTAATCAAAATTAATCTTAAAATACAGTATGCCATCAAGCGATGTAGGAATGTAACGTAAAATGACCCGTAACACTAAGATTTACAAAATCAAATAAACCATCAAAACTCCTTTGTATCATATTCGGGTGTTCAATTTTAGCACAAAATCTCATTAAATCAGATTTATACTTAAAACTGTAAAAATGTCTCTTCCTGTAGCCTTCAACTCGACATTTAGATATATTAACGACGTTTTATCGATTTTAATCGTTTTCATTCATGAAAGGTGAAGATAACGATCAGTAATCAATCTCATAACTCCTATAAACAATACAAAATAGAAAGTTGGGCAAACACGGACCCCGCAGTCAAAATCAGTGTACCAAGAACGGCGTAACAATCGGTATCTAACAAATCAGACAAATTGACCCTATGATAGAGTGTATCGGCAAACTAGATTGTTATAACGACATTAGGATTTGCAAGATGCTGACTTTAAACGAGACTGTTGAAACTCCTGCACCATCAACTTGTTTGTCACATGCCTACCTTATCTGTCGATTAAATATATCCCAGTGAATTCGTTAACAAATGATAACCAGAAAATCTTCCACATCTGCTTCGTACTTAGATATTTTATCGAACAAAGATACTAACGGCAAACTAACAAAGATGAATTCAACTAATACATTTCTTCAAATCACTTGTTAGGGCCCCGCATGAAATGCGGGAAGCCTATAGTAATCACATCCGTCCGTCCGTCAACACTTTCTTTGTGACACGATAACTCAAATTGTTTTTATGGTAGAGTTATCAAATTTTGTACAGAAATAATTTACAATAATAAGAAGAAGCCTATAGATTTTGGGGTCATGTCAATTTGTCTGTCTGTCTGTATGTGTGTCATCATCTTTGTTATTATGAACACTTTCTTTGTGACACGGTAGCTCAAACAGTTTTCATTGTACAGTTTTAAACTTTGTACAGAAATACTTTACAATAAGAACACCTATAGATTTTGGAGTCGTGTCACTCTGTCTGTCTGTTTAAATGTCATCATCTTACTTATAATGACCGTATCTATTCACCACTGTCTAAGGGAGATAATTCAATTTCAATTTTGATATGCATTGTATTGATATATAAAAATTTTACAAGAAATAACTCTAGAACATTGTGTATGTGTATAGTTTAGGTTTTTTAAATGTGATTTAAAAAATGCTTGATGTTACATGTATATTGAATTAACACGTCATTCCCAGTCAACAACTTTCGATCGGGATCGGAATACGAAATAAAATTTCTTATATCCGGTTGCAAAGTGAAACTGCTTCAAGAAATTGCATTATGTAGTAATTGCACGTACACCTTAGAGAACTTTTCCTTTAAATAAAGAAAGTAACAAAATAGATACAAAATGAGTGTACCTTATTCATTACTGTTACCGAGCTTTCGTCGGTGAAAATCTCGAAATGGCGTGTTTCACTGCGCTTGTTGACGGTAAGGTCCACATTTTCTAAGCGAGTATTTTGATATTTGCTTACGAATTTGTTAAGGCTATACATGGTATGTCCTGGCTAGGAATAATGGAAGCTTTTTCACCTATGTATGTAAAGAAATATTCTATAAATTTGTATTTTTAAAAATGTAGAACACTTTTATCAAATGGCAATGTGTTTGAAAATGCAAAGCCCTGATGCCAGAATTTCCTTTTCCAAGACTTCAATATGTCAAATTCATAATCCTTTTCAAATAGTATGTACGATATTTTGTACCAGTTATCCATTTTGAATCCCTATTACAATGGGATTTAGTTGCACTCTGTTATGTTTGAGTGGATGAGTGTGTGTCAAACAGAAGTAATTTAAATTGCATCAGTCTCTCATAAATATGCTTCATGATTCCTTTTTCACAAATTTGCATTAAAATGTATCTTTATATATTATTAATTCTAACATATATACCAGCCCCAAAAATTGCTATATCAAATACAGATGCCACTTTCCTCTAATAACCCTCAGCGGGGCCCTTGCTGACCGTGTCAGTTTTCTAGTAGAAAATCTTTTCCTGTATCTTTCTCCTTGAGTAGCCTGTGGCGCGGATGGTTCGCTTGACTTATATATGGAAACCTAATTTGACAATAGTTAATGTCAATGGTATGCTTACTATGCCAGAAATCAACGAAATGTCAAGAACACACTTTGCAATACGTATTTTGGGTCCAATTATTTCCGTTTATAGTCTTAAAGAGGTTGGCTTCTGAGATTTGGAGTAATTTTTATTTTTTTGGAAATGTATTTTTGATTTATGTAAAACTTATACGGTACCAATTTTGATGCATCAGATGCGCATTTCGACAAATAATGTCTCTACAGTGATGATCAACCGAAATGTTTGAAATCCGAAATAACAATGAAGTTTTAGAGCTATTATAGCCAAAAACAGCGTGCCAAAAAAAAAAAAAAAAAAAAAAAAACGTGGAGTAAAATTCGTGTAAGGATAATTTATGTATAAAAGGAAAATTTAGAAATCAAACATAGAAACTGGGGTCACAATGCTTGTTATTAACCTACAGTGTTCTAAATATGACCCTTTTGAACTTAAAAATTGACTCAAGATTTATTCAATTAAACTTGATTTGTCTGTTGGTGTCAATATAACATAAGCAGCACAAATCAATCATCACATAAAATAGCTACATAATCATTTCTTCAAATAATACAGATATAAAAAAGCACTAGTAATGAAAATAAATATTGATGGTTTTGTACTTGATATACGAAAAAATTAACGAAATCAAATTTGAGAGTTCAAAGGGACATATTAGGAGTAATGTCAATTTCCAAAATTTTACATAATTTTCAAGGTCTTATCTTAGAATTCGAAATGGAACTTTAAAAAGTGGGGGCTAGAGATCAAATTTTTAAATTGTTGGTGAAAATACTGAATTTTTATACAAAATTTGGAGTAAATTAATTAAAACTTTTTTTTAAAGAATAGGTGTTCTGTTATCAAAATATATCAACCAAATTGATAAAGTGGAAAATTTGAACTAGTTCTATGTCTCAACTACGTGTATCATGAATTATAAAACTGAAATACATGTATATATATATATATATATATATATTTATTTAAATGGTCATTGATAACGATAGAAGTCCTTAATACATTTTGTTTGTAAGAAAATAACCATTGATAACAATAATCTTAGGTATACATAAGAAGTATGTGCTTAATGCATTATTTACAGAAGGTCTTATATAAACGATATTAATTATCATGAACTACAACCTGCATTAAGACAGCGTGGTTGTAGGTTGTTTATTCTTAATTTCATGTCAAATTTTAAAATGTAGTCATGAGATAAAGTTTGAAAAGGAATAAATACGATGAATTAGTTTTTATTAAAAAAAATTAACTGTCTTTATGTATAGGTACTTAAAGTATTGTATCCGCTGTAATATGCCTCTCTGTTCATTAAGATTGAGGTACATGATTATGTATTCACATGAGAAAAAATAAACAAATGCAAGGTGAAGATAACGAACAGTGATCAATCTCATAACTCCTACAAGCAATACAAAATAGATAGTTGGGCAAACAAAGCAAAAATATATACATGTATATATATATAAAATCTTGGAATAAATTTTTCAGTGATTAAAATCTACATGTACCATGAGATCTGTGAGAACCTTTTTGATCATTTAATGATTATCGACTTGGAGAAATCTGCATTAAAAAATGTGCGTCGTGCATGTCTGGCTGTATATTTTGATACTTAGATTTTCTATACAGCTGTTGCAAAATCGGTTTTAGATATCATTTCGGTCATTCTTATACTTGAACGTATTGTACTTTTTTGGGCAGTATTTAGACCTTTATCTGTAATAAATGGAAAATGTTTGCTTTCCAATATTTGTATAATTTCTTTATGTACTTTGCTGGAGGTTGGATTGAATCCCATTGGTTGCAATAAATTCGGCTTATACATACATGTAATACAGATAAATATGTTTTATAGCTGAGGTACGATGGATACGCCTCTTTCTCATAACTTTCTTTGAGTGTAATATATTGTTATACTCTTTCATGTGATCCCCCCAACTTTGTATTGAAATCTTTCCATTCTACACCTGACAGAATCAGAGGAATGGAACATCTTGAGCACACCTGATTCCTTTTTTTGTCTTTCTCACAAGACATCAGTATTTCAGATTTGTTACAAACGCTTGTATATTTAAGAAATGCTGATCGTTTTTTCGTGTATGTTGCAGGATAACCCCAGAGTTCAAAATTTCGAGACCAAGGAGGTTATCCTGCAACACACACGAAAACAAGAACTTTATTTCTATTTTGGCTCAGAAATATACAGCCGATCGTTTTCGTATATAGCTACGAATTAGGTCACTGTGATGACAGTTTCCAAAACGGCCTATATTGTTTTTTTTCCTTGCAAAAAAGGTGAGATAGAAGAAGTATTCGAAATCTATTTTGGAAAAAAAAATGTTTCAAGTATTTAGTTAAATGTAAACGGATTATATCAATTGCTTTGGATATAGTTAAAGAAAAATTTGTCTGTGCATCGCCATGTTTACACGTGTATCGTTCTCAGAATGCAGACGATTGGTTTAAACTGAATGACAAATGTTCTTCACTCATTTATGAATTTGTTTTACAACATATATTGATTTATTTTTATGATTATGAAATTGAATTGTCAGTCATCGACTTTATTGTTGCTTTAGCAAACCTCGAAGTGCAAGCGAGATGTGTATCAATTTTCTTACAATCCGTTAAAACGTACATGTATGAAGGTATATCGTAGAATAATGACCGCGGTATCCCTTTGATCTTTACAATAACCGTGGTAGAATTGCCATCTAAGGTCAGTCATGCTTTTTCTGATACCTATTAGGAATGACCGAAAATAATAATCTTCTGTCAGTTTTGTCCACTCTTAGTTGGTCCCCGTATGTCTGGTAGATATAGTTAATTTTTACATGTAGTTTCAGTAGCATTATAGTACATGTATTGCTAATGTGCTGGTTCCGCATAGTAGCAACTCTCACTGGGTTTTTTCCTCATGCAAAGTTTGCAGGCGTGTCTGGAGAAATGCAAATGTTGCGGGGTTTGGCTTCAAGGAGGGGTATTGAAATATCGTTTATCTTATGTAAAATATAAGTATTTTGATATTCATATTGTTATATTCTTTAAAATCACCTACCTTAATGTACACAGATATCGGTCCTAAAGAAGGACTTAAATACACGTAAGAAGTTTTTCATTCCATTAATAAAGGGCAAAACAAATGACTTTGATGTGACAAAAAGAGACTGTTCAGACTTGATAATTAAAAGTAACATGATTATTGGCATCATATTTCTTTTGAAAATATATAATAAGCCGTTCTTTATACCGGTAATGCAAATCGTTTACTTTTATGTGTCAAATCGTGAAGCTGGGCTGTCACAGTTTTTTTTTTTACTTAAGAAAATTGAATGTTTTATAACTGCTTTTCAGATGATTGACAAATTAATTCAACATTTGTAAAAAAAAAAAAAAAAAAAAAAAAAAAAAAAAAAAAAATTCTAGTTATATATTATATGCGAAGCCTGACATGAATTTCATTGAACATATCCAAGAAGGTCGTTTGTTTGTTTTACGTTTTGTCAAGAACAGACATAATCCAAAAGATGGTTCAGTAAGTATTCTTCTTTCTCAGGAACTAACAGGTGCATGTCCTAGCTATTTAGAAGGTTTGGCAACAGTTCTCTGCGATAAAGTATGCCTTTTCCCATCACACTGTTACAGTGCTCGTTCAATATCAGTTTCCTTTAGTACATTTCGTCTAGAACGGAGCTGGACATTGGAGGTGTTGGCTGTGTCTGCTATCGAATTGGAATTCTTTAATTTGATTTACATCCTCGTTCATGAATAATTCATCATCCCGTTCTTCAAGACGACGTAATTTTCTTCATTTGACTTCAGCCCATTTGAAACCCCTGCTTTTGTTTTTCTGTTCCATTGTCTGTGCATTACGAGACTTTAAAATATCTTTTGAATTAGATTCCAGTGGTTCATAAAAAGCATGTTAAGCGGGGGAACTAGGACGTTTTCAACTTAATCAGACTCTTTTTAATGACTTGATAATACTTAGGTTGTATATTACCCCCCCTATGTCATCGTACATGTACTTTCCCCGAAACTGGCTTTATTAGTTTTCCCTCGGAAAGCTGGCTATATAGTAGGGTTTCTTTTTTCGCAAATTCTATGGTCGTTATTACGATCCAGTTCGTCAATACAACTTCACATTGGGTCAAATGCTGTCTGACGTGTTTATACCGATTATTAAGCCGTTCTTGGCACACTGATTTTGACTGCGGATAACTCCGTTTACCTGATCAGGATATAGGGCTCACGGCGGGTGTGACCGGTCAACAGGGGATGCTTACTCCTCCTAGGCAGCTGATCCCACCTCAATTGACCCGACCTCTGGTATATTCGGGGGTCCGTATTTGCCCAACTATCTATTTTGTATTGCATTTAGGAGTTATGAGATTGATCAGTGTTCGTTATCTTCACCTTGCATAAAAAATTTCACTTAGATATGTCTCAGTAATAGATGTGTAATATGTTTGCACCAATAGGATCAATATAGCCAGTAAATATTTAGTTGTAGCATTATGTGAAGTTGTGCTCAAACGCTCAGGAGCTAACCTCCTTAATCCATCCCACTGACTTTCTGTCTATAGTGAATGGGAAACAGGAGACTCACAGGCCTTATCGGTCAACTGAGTATTAATTAAAAGTATCATTAGCCCTAAGAATTATGAAATCTAGAAGAAAATTCCTCTTCTGCATATCTTACCTAAATTTTAATATTCAGCAACAGTATAAAACGATGTGTTCTTAAAGCTTAATTACCCACCCCCCCTTAAAGTGCCTATACAGATTAAGAACTTTAAAATTTGAAAAAATGAAGAACAATGGCCATGTTTCACTTATTCCAAAGATGTGTCATACTAAATGTGAAAAAAAAAAATGGAAGGGTAGATATCAAGCAACTAAAAATGTTAAATGTGTAGCACACTGCGGACGATTGACGACGACCTAAAATCTTACACCTTTCTCTTTTGCTATACGTCATTGTCTTGTGAAACATCCAAGCACAATACACTGGATAACCTCGGTTTGTTGCCATTATAAATATGAAAAGGTGACGATAACGAACAGCGACCAATCTTTTAACTCATATAAAAATACAAAGCGTAGAATAATGTAAACAGGAGGAGTAAGCATACCCTGTCGAGCGGTCACACAATTTAAAACATTCAATGGAAACACAATGCCGTAATTTGAAACACCCAATATTTACATTTTCCAATTTTCAAGCATTTGATGGGTGCCCCGTATCCCAAATATTTCAAAGAAAGAAATGCACAACGCCAGTAGTGAGGAAGGACAATTCACACTATAGGGGTTAATGTTTATTAACGGAAGAGAAAGGAAACCATATAAAAGACAGAACAAACTCCGGATATATGTCATATCTGAGTTGAATAATAAGCTAATTAAAGGATGGAATGGCGCTACCATTCTGTCTTTCTTATTAATGAGATAACCATTATCATTAGGTAGACTACCCTCAAATAAGTGTGGGATTATCATGTCCAACTAATTACACAATGTGAAAACTAATGATAACCAATCAGAACACTATGTATGTACACAGGAGTATCACTCTCAATCTACAGTGTAACCATTTTACCATTTTGGTGATTTGCGCTCTCGAGAGGACATGGGAGACACAACGGTAGGACTATCAGAGTCCACACTTGATGGAGAATCAGGTTCACCACCAACAGCACAATCCTCTCCTTCAAGGGTTGTTCTATGACAGGCGATATTGTAGGAGGAGTATGTGGATCAGACGGGTGAGACAATGTTTGTATTGACTGATGATTTTCCTCATCTGCTTCATCTTAGCAGTAGTTGTTTGACTTGATGGTCCGCTACAATGTTGGACAGAAGATACTTTATAATATTGAGATACCTTTACACGATATGATGTACGGTGGAATTGGGATCCGATGAATTTCCGTCTGTCTCTCCATGGACCATCGCATGCAACGACTAAATAACTATCTCTAGCTCATGACTTGTTGTGATCGCAAGTAAGGTAAAACAGATCTCCGATGGAGAAGCTTGGCGGTACGGCAACACGACCAGGCGGTGTCTTTGGTTTCTCGCTGTACGGATGGTTTGTCAGTTCTGCTTTGTGTTGTTGCAGAATAAGCTGTCGGTCCTCGATCGTTAATTGTTGATGTGAGAACTTGTCTCTTTGAGTCAACATTTCTCTTGCGGATAACGCACGCCCTCTGATACGCGAATTCAAGCTAGCAGATACAAGTATTAACTCGTGAGTTGTAAGAGAACGACTACACGGATCATTGCGTAGTGTTTACTCTTGTAGCTCTTTTATGACTTTTTCCGCTACTGAATTTGTTTTGGTTTGACCAACTTCAATAATGATACGATGCTGTTTAAGGATTTCATCATTGATTAATGCAGTGAATCCTGGGGTTGGGTCAGTTCTGATAACTGCAAATAGGCCATTAAGAGGTCGTAATTCAACACATAGTTTGATATGGCTTTCGCGGACGGAATCATGACATTCCGAATTGAGCAAGGTCGCCGCGGTAAAACATGTTATACATTCCCTGATGACCAGTGTGAATTGACGGAGAACGTCAGCAGAAAACCGTTATCCTATTTTTCTGAGGGATCGGATGGGGTTTGTTGTTACATGACATTGGGGGTCTTACGTACTGAAGCACATATGTGACATGGAGAGCTCACAGTCTCGTCTAATTTGTGTATATCTAATGCGTAGAAGTACCGATTTACAACATACTTCAACTGATGATTAGATGGATTGATGTATAGAAACGTGCAAAAATCTTTAAAACACTCGTGGTACAACATTAACATGAGTGGGATGTTACCTTTCACAATTAAATTTCCATCCTTTGCAATAGACGTAACTTAAAGATATATTTTCACATCTTTGACGTCCGTAAGTTTCCTAGAAGGGCGCATGTCTTGTTTAAGGTGAGCAATAGTACAGCGTAAATCAAGAACATTCTGTCTGGATTGTATTCCAAGCAGACCTGGTAGTGAAGGGCAGTTTGGTAGTTTTATTGGTGACACTCTAAACAGAAATCTGCTGAACCACAGAGCTTTCAGTGACACTGACGTAAGTGCAGGTCTGACATGACGGATTGATGCATTCCGGTGCGTTACGACTGACAAAATCAGAAGGAAATATTGCACCTCCAGAATCATGGCGGAGAGTAACTCTGTAACGACTAGCGGTTGCCAAGAATGTCGACACATGGGAACTGGCAGAAAATTCACCTCTACATAACTTTTCAAATGCCTGCGCAGGTATGTTAAGGCAGGTCATGCTCCATGGATGTACATAAACTGCATAATTTTGAAAATTTGTCTTTCACAGAGATAGGGGCTGCTAACTTTTAAAAACTATTTTGGTTGTTTACATGTGAACATTTTGTATCATAAGAACATGATAAATATGCGCTTCCGGATGACGTCATTGCATGACTGTTTTAAATAGATCACGGATGTACCTTAATAGAAAATATAAAAGTAGCATACTACCACAGGATTTAAATATTGGTCTTACTGTCTTTGTAAATTAATGTAACTTGACTGCTGTGAAGAGACCAGTATAAACTATCCTTAAATATTTATCATTATAATTATACGGTCAACTTTGGACTACATTGTTCATATATTATTCCTTAAGTAATTTTTATGTTATTCTACTGTTGATATATCTACATCAACGTTGTATATGATATTTTTATGATTTCGAAAAATATTTGATATTATGTATTTTCATATAAATTATATATATGCCTTATATAAAATAATATTATAATAAAATACATTCAATCCAATGGGCCCCTGGCACCATTGGTGAGAATTAAGAGGGAGTATCCGAGGATATTTTATCCCAAATAGTATGTATACTTTTTAATAAATGATGAAAATACAAAAAAAAAAAAAAAAAAAAAAAATAAATAAATATTGGTCTTACTGGCGATAATGACGGTAAAACACCCACAGTTTATCAGAATTACTGATAGAATCCTACCACTTTCAGTAAATAATAATTATTAAATATTTAAACACGAAACCATCTCGCCCATGTTTTGCATTTTGCACTGATGCTATGCAGTTTTCTTTGAAAATTTTCTTAACAGACGAGTGTATCAGTTATTTCCATGTGCATTAGTTTGTGACCTTTCACATGGTGTATAAAAAGTCTTTAAAAGTATATGGCGTAGCGTGTTACTTTTGAGGTTTGATTTTAGTGTGTGACAGAGGAAAATCGGATCGACATGCTAAGTGGAATGTTTTCCCCGTTAAACAAAATTGTCAATGAATGAAATCAACATACCTTCATAATATCAATAAATTCTTAGCGTTTCACATATATATCCCATGTCCACATTTGTCGATATTTACATGGCACATTTTTACAAATTGTTTATATGTGTCAACGTCACTCGATGTATAGATATGACGTCATCAGTTTACTTTCGTATTGATCAGAGATATTACACGACAGGAGTATAACATTCCATATTTCTTTGGGTCTTAGTAGCTGCATAAATAAAATTTACATAAAAATAAAATCGGAAATCGATATATACTTGGTGATATACTTATTTCAATTCTGACGTCACATTGTTTCGCAATTTTATCCCAGTAAAGATTTTCATAACCTGCCTTAACGGACCCACGTGCACGCATGATTTGGTGTCAGATAACACACAGAGATACAAAGTGGCACCAACACCTCTCCTGAAAGTAACATCAGTGACAATACACAGCTGTCCTTCAGGACGCGGAAGTGTAATATATTTGTGGTCAAAACCTGCAATGCTTCTTTGAAAGAAGCGGTTAATTCATCAGTCCAAATTACCTTCTCCTTAGAGTTGCAGAACGAAGGTGATATTCATATTCACCTATGATATTCATATTATATTGTGACATTGAAATCGCCCCTAATCTGAATGACTGATGCATCTAAAAATTCCGTTATGTACATAAATAATCTCATTCTACAGAACAGTGACAAAGTTCATTTTCATCTGCTCTAAAAAGCAATATGATTTTTTCTAAAATATATTCTAGATATATTTATGCGTTTGAAAAATGCAGGGGCCAAATTATGTCTTGCATATTAACGGTATGATATATGTTCATACCGATTGTTAAGCCGTTCTTGGCACACTGATTTTGACTGCGGATAACTCCGTTTACCTGATCAGGATATGGGGCTTCGGCGGGTGTGACCGGTCAACAGGGGATGCTTACTCCTCCTAGGCAGCTGATCCCACCTCTGGTGTGTCCAGGGGTCCGTGTTTGCCCAACTATCTATTTTGTATTGCTTGTAGGAGTTATGAGATTGATCACTGTTCGTTATCTTCACCTTGCATATAGGAACGTGGACAACTCCGGTAATTCGCTGATGACTGTTGATATGTTGTTAAATTATAGCAGGTTTAGTTTGAGCATGCGTTTGGTCCCAACACATTTCATGTAAAGGATTTTTATTTCTTTCTGAGTATATCAATAAATATTCAGCTTGTTACTCGCATGAACCTAAACGTTTGTTCACAAGTAGGACCTCTTGTTGCTTTCCAAATAAAGTGTTACGTGATATTTAACTGATATCACGGGACATTACCATGCGGGAATTTACGTTAGCCCAGTCACAGTCAACATATGGGTAGTATCGTTTCGGTGTTTAACCGTAACAAGTGTAATGATACCTGTAAATTTGAGGTTTAAATTCATCCCATGATTATAGTGCATTTTACTATAGAAGCCCTTACCTAGTTGTGTAGGGACATATATGTCATTCGTACCACAGAAAATAAAAATATTTCCTAATGTGCATTTGTAGATAAAGAGATCTGGTTAATATCATATTCATTGCGATCACTTTGTACGCACTACGTGAACATAAGAATATATTTTTCTAAATAATTATCAACTGATATTATTGCATTATATAATAGCTTTATGTAAGTAAATCATCTTTTAAAGTTTTATATCATTGAGCTTACTTGTTGAAAAATATTCTGTGTCATCAATTGTCATATAGAAAAAGGTGTTTTAAAAACTTGTGATCAATAAGATTTCCACGATAAATATCGCACACAAACTCTTCCGGATTACGGTTTGTGGGCGTTTGCGTTTCCCCGACGGCCCATAGTATGCCTACTCTTTTTTCGAAAATCAGGGAAACGATCTTTTGCATGTCAAGGGGTTGTGATCCTTGAGACAGGACACCCTTTCACGTTCCATCTGACGAACATCGGCAAACATGGATAATTTAAAAACAGTAAAGGAAATGACCGGAGAAATCTGGCAGGAGATGTTGGAATTAATGTTAATTAAGAAAAAAAGTCATTCAGGAATCACTGGTTAGTCAGATTGCAACTTCGAGTTTAGCAGCGATTGTACAGAAAGATGCAATTGAATCCACACTTGTGGGATCGTTTAAAGACAATGTACCACCATTCAAGGCTGTTGTTTATGAAACTTCGGGTAATTGTTCCATCCCCACTATAACCTGTAGTGATTTTAAGACCAACATCACGAGGTGGTACAACAAGCAATTTCAAGGGATTAGGTAAATATGTGAAGCACTTACGTATATTATGGGAAGGGCAATGCATATATCAAGACCTAATATTTATTTTGTACATGACCATTTTTATCGAATATTCGAATATCTTCGAATACTGCTATCGAATATTCGAAAATGGATTATTGACAGTTTGACATCCCTAACGTATTGCATAGCAGCATGTGAAAGCAATAATTGATTTGCCATGTAATGTAATAATTAACTCATGTATACAAATGGAAATCATTAAGTAATTAATGGCGCATCAAAATTTGTAACCCAACAAATCACCAGATAAAATTTTAGTGACTAAGGTTGCAACGTTATAAACATGATATCATCCATATATGGAAGTTTTGAACTCTACCTATTCTCCTCTCTACATGAATTTTGAAAGAGGCTGTTTTCTGTGTTTTAAATACTTTGAAATCACCTGAACAAAATCAAATAACATATCAAAATTGAAACCTTTGTATCAAATTTGGGTATTTATTTTTCCTACAAATTCTCACTAAAACATATTGACGATAAAAATGATCAATGAAAAATTCGCTTGATTTATATACGAAAACAAAATTGGGTAATTGTTAATTTTTCAGACGACTCACTCGCAGATAATATGTGAACACGTATTATTAGTAAGTAGGTCTATATGTACTTTTTCATCAAATAGGATTATGTTTCTTTTTTCTTCATTTATTTCTGTGTGGTTTCATCAATAGATACTTTATATCTAGATCTAAAGTATATTATAGTTATCAAAATCATCTCTCTTTCTCTGTACATAAAAGAATAAGATAAATATGAAATGTAGACAGTATACCTGATGTTATTGAGTTCGTATTTCAAAATGAATATGTTGTGTGAAAGTATCCATGTAACCTATGTCTCATCTGTATGCAACAGTGATATATGTGTGAAGTGAAAATTTCGTATAAAAAAAACCCAACACATTTCACCCGACATTTTCCTCTCACGCTTTTGCAGTGATCGGGAATTCAGAGAACTATAAATAGGCATTGATTTGAATAAAACATTATAGAAATTAATGAAAAAAGGAATTTTTTATTGATGCTTTAAAATTATTTTCGACATATCGTGATTGAAGAGATTAATATACTCCTGGAACGGTGATTAGAGAAATGATTGTTTTATGGATATTTGGATTTGAATCTCCGAATTTTGTAAGTAGCTTGAATTCCCTCTGACGATTAAGTGCAGTATGTCTGAATCGGAGTTTTGTACTCGTTCTCTGTGTTAATCGGATTTTGACAATAATGCTACTTCCAGTTATTTTCTTGCATTGTAAAATATCCTTTTTCATGTGATTTATTTTACTTTCCTCCACTCCTGTTATACTATTTCAACAGAGGTTTGGCTCAAATTTGCATTTTTACATATGCATCTATCAAACTATCAATATTTGGTTAATACTCTTGAATTTAGTTCTCATTTCTAAATTTCATTCAAGTATTTTGCATTGAGTATGGAACCAGATTTAAAATGTGATCATCTAACTAAACACATATGCATGACCTTTAGAGAATTTATGGCAAGCAAGTATAATCAAAGAACTACTCGGCCAGAATGAGAAAATTTAGATTATATTTCAAATATTTTCATGAGATATGATAATGCATTGACCTTCAATTGAACACTAAAAATACAGCTTTTTAAAGTGCGACTACCTATGGTTAGATAAAAACTACTCAGGTATGAAACCCCACTGTGCATGCCTCAGGTAAACCCTTTACGCTCGATAGATATATTCAATGACTTTCAATTCAGCTCGCTTAGAGAGAACACGTGTTTTAGTGTTCGAATGGCCAATGCCCAACTACGTTCGCCGGGCCCTGTACAGGCTACACCGGCACATCATGAAAGTAATGAAGAACAGCTCACCCGCAGAGGCGGAGGAGAGTGATTATAATAAGGTAAATGAGTCGGAGGACTCTCATATTGAACGTATCTCTGTAGCGGACAAAACAGAGGATGATTATCGGCGGCAGTGGTCTTCGGGCAAATTCGGATTGAAAAAAGTAAGTCTGGCGATGTTTCTAATACAACACGCTCGAGCTCTAAGAAACATAAAAAAGCAGTTCCTCTCGTAATTCAACTTCAAGTTCCAGC